>NC_092241.1:59392916-59620416 GCF_036320965.1 Panulirus ornatus
GTAGCAGTAAGCCGGGAGGTACTCTACCCCAGCGTTACTGTAGGTAACACTTACCCTACTGTAGCCATACCTTACCCCAGTGATGACTGGTGAGGCCTGAGTCTAGCTGGGACAAACTCTACCTTTGAGTGACTTACTCATCCTCTGGCTGACTGATTATCTGAGTGACTTACTCATCCCCTGGCTGACTGATTATCTGAGTGACTTACTCATCCCCTGGCTGACTGATTATCTGAGTGACTTACTCATCCCCTGGCTGACTGATTCTACCCGTGAGTGACCACCCTCATGACCGATCCTGCTTGACTGAACTGATGACTCATGATTTCCTATGTATATGACTGATTTATTTCTCCTTGGAATATTGTCGACCCTCGAGCACGACGGTACTACTCTCGAGCACGACGGCACGACACTTGAGCACAACGGTACGACCCTTGAGCACAACGGTACGACCCTTGAGCACAAGGGTACGACCCTTGAGCACAAGGGTACGACCCTTGAGCACGACGGTACGACCCTTGAGCACGACGGTACGATACTTGGATATGATGATCTAACATTTTGATCACTGACGTGCTCTAAGGTCGCACTGACGTCCTCTACGGTCGTACTGACGTGCTCTAAGGTCGTATTGACGTGCGC
The DNA here is from genome assembly GCF_036320965.1 of Panulirus ornatus. Taxonomy (NCBI): domain Eukaryota; kingdom Metazoa; phylum Arthropoda; class Malacostraca; order Decapoda; family Palinuridae; genus Panulirus; species Panulirus ornatus. Next base: position 59,393,562 of record NC_092241.1, read on the forward strand.
TAAGGTCGTACTGACGTGCTCTAAGGTCGTACTGACGTGCTCTATGGTGGTAATTACGTGTTCAAGGTAGTATTGACGTGCTCTAAGGTCGTACTGACGTGCTGTAAGGTCGTACTAACGTGCTCTAAGGTCGTACTGACGTGCTCTAACGTCGTATTGACGTGCTCTAAGGTCTTACCGTCGTGCTCGTGGGGTTGTAAATAATCCCACAGCATGAGTGGGTGGGTAGTGTGTGTGTCGGGGGAGCAGAGTTGGGTGGGGCAGGTGGGTACGTACAGCTGGGGGCGGGGTGGTTCTCTACTGTCATGGGTACACCATCTACATACTGCATCAGCCTCTCATTGGTGGCTACCGTATCTCATGGGTGGGCGTGCATCATAGGTGCAAGAAGCGTGGGTGGGCGTGCATCATAGGTGTTGGAGGCTTGGGTGGGCGTGCATTATAGGTGCAAGAGGCGTGGGTGGGCGTGCATCATAGGTGCTGGAGGCGTGGGTGGGCGTGCATCATACGTACTGGAGGCGTGGGTGGGCGTGCATCATAGGTGCTGGAGGCGTGGGTGGGCGTGCATCATGGGTGCTGGAGGCGTGGGAGTGGCGGTAGGCGCGGGCCTGGGAGGGAGGGATGGAGGGAGGGCGTGGATCAGGAGCCGCCGCGCGCCTCTCGTCCGTGAAAACGTTACACATGTTCCAACTCAAGCGTGACGACCCGCGTCCCGACCCCCGGCCTCGGCTCCGGCTCTTGCTTCACCCTCCCTTCCTCCCCCGTCATACCAGAGCGTTTCTGACATCAGATTCCCTTACCTTACACATGAACACCATCTACCACACATGTACTACCATGTAACCTGAAGTACAATCTATTTCTCTATGGTACATAGTGGCTAGTAATGTACTATTTGTGTCCGGCTATACGTCAGGGATGACGAACACGTACGACTATGTTACGATGATGGTGACGCACCGATGGCGTCCAAGCCATGACCGATGCCGAACGTGTGAGCGCGTGTCAATAGAGGGCACGTGCTGGCGGCTGGGGATAAAGCCAACGATTATGTCGCTCCTCCCCCCCCTCCCCCCCTCCCTCCCCTGCTCTCATTATCTCCAGCGGTCCCCACCTCTGATGATTTCCGCCCGCCGGTCTCCGTGCCTGGTGATCCCCGCATGTCGCCGTACCTATATACTTACCTTCACCCATCCTAACACATCTACCTTTCCTTCTTCCTGCGTGTGTTTATCAACAAAATAAATTTTTCGTAGAATAAAAAGATGTCATGCATCATGCACTGAAATCAAAGCCTCCGTTTTGTTATCCAAGCTCCACAACCTTTCCACGGTGTCCCCTGAGCACTTCATATGCCTAAACTCAGCGCAACGACAGTACGTCTATCCCTGTATGTCATGTCGCTACAATTCGCTTTATCTCTTGTACACCTCTCACCGTCATGCATGTTCAGGCCCTGATATCTCAAAGCATCTTTCAGTCCATTCTTCCATCTCATTTTGTTGCTCTTTCCTCATTACTCCCACCACTTCTGGCACATATACGCTCTTACTCAGTCTCTCCTCATTCAACCTAATCATATATCCAAACCACTTCAGCATATCCTTACACCACATGTACCCTTTTCTGTTCTTTTCTGCTTGAGCCCAAAACTCGCACCTATGCATCACAGTTGGGGTTACTGTCATCGAACATACTTAGCTTTTCATCACAGATAGTAACCTCTCGTTCGAGAAACTCCACACTGCACCGAGCTGAGAGTAAATGTGAATAAGAGCAAGGTTATTAGGTTCAGTAGGGTTGAGGGACAAGTTAATTGGGAGGTAATTTTGAATGGAGGAAAAATAAGTAAGTGTTTAAGATATCTGGGAGTGGATTTAGCAGCGGGTGGGACCATGGAAGCGGAAGTGAGTCACAGGGTGGGGGAGGGGGCGAAGGTTCTGGGAGTGTTGAAGAATGTGTGGAAGGCGACAACATTATCTCGGAGAGCAAAAGTGAGTATGTTTGAAGGAATAGTGGTTTCAACAATGCTATATGGTTGTGAGGAGTGGGCTATGGATAAGGTTCTGCGGAGGAGGGTAGATGTGTTGGAAATGAAATCCATCTGCTTTTCTAAGTATTTCTCACATACATTCTTGAAAGCAAACACCTGATCCACACATCCTCTACCACTTCTGAAACCACGCTGCTCTTTCCCAATCTGATGCTCTGTACATGCCTCCACCCTCTCAATCAATACCCTCCCATATGATTTCCCAGGAATACTCGACAAACTTATATGTCTGTAATTTGAGCACTCACCTTTATCCCCTTTGCCTTTGTACAATGGCACTATACACGCATTCCGCCAATCCTCAGGCACTTCACCATGAACCACGCATACATTGAACATCCTCACCAACCAATAAACAACAAAGTCAGCCCCTTTTTTAATAAATTCCAGAGCAATACCATCCAAACCCGCCGCCTTGCCGGCTTTCATCTTCCGCAAAGCTTTCACCACTCTCTTCACCCCTACACTCTCTCTTCTACTCGGAAAACCTCTATATATCTTCACCTTTGTTTTCACAAGATACTATATATATATATATATATATATATATATATATATATATATATATATATATATATATATATATATATATATATATATATATATATATATCCCTGGGGATAGGGGAGAAAGAATACTTCCCACGTATTCCCTGCGTGTCGTAGAAGGCGACTAAAAGGGGAGGGAGTGGGTGGCTGGAAATCCTCCCCTCTCGTTTTTTTTTAATTTTCCAAAAGAAGGAACAGAGAGGGGGCCAGGTGAGGATTTTCCCTCTAAGGCCCAGTCCTCTGTTCTTAACGCTACCTCGCAAATGCGGGAAATGGCGAATAGTATGAAAAAAGAAAAAAAAAAAAAAAATATATATATATATATATATATATATATATATATATATATATATATATATATATATATATATATATATATATATGTATATATATTATATATATATATATTTTCTCCAGATCCATAAATGCTACATACAAATCCATTTGCTTCTCTAAGTATTTCTCACATACATTCTTCAAAGCAAACACCTGATCCACACATCCTCTACCACTTCTGAAACCACACTGCTTTTCCCCAATCTGATGCTCTGTACATGCCTTCACCCTCTCAATCAATACCCTCCCATATAATTTACCAGAAATACTCAACAAACTTATACCTCTGTAATTTGAGCACTCACTCTTATCCCCTTTGCCTTTGTACAATGGCACTATGCACGCATTCCGCCAATCCTCAGGCACCTCACCATGAGTCATACATACATTTAATAACCTTACCAACCAGTCAACAATACAGTCACCCCCTTTTTTAATAAATTCCACTGCAATACCATCCAAACCTGCTGCCTTGCCGGCTTTCATCTTCCGCAAAGCTTTTACTACCTCTTCTCTGTCTACCAAAAACATTTTCCCTAACCCTCTCACTTTGCACACCACCTCGACCAAAACACCCTATATCTGCCACTCTATCATCAAACACATTCAACAAACCTTCAAAATACTCACTCCATCTTCTTCTCACATCACCACTACTTGTTATCACCTCCCCATTTGCGCCCTTCACTGAAGTTCCCATTTGCTCCCTTGTCTTACGCACTTTATTTACCTCCTTCCAGAACATCTTTTTATTCTCCCTAAAGTTGATAGAGATGCTCTGTGGAAGGTATTAAGAATATATGGTGTGGGAGGCAAGTTGTTAGAAGCAGTGAAAAGTTTTTATCGAGGATGTAAGGCATGTGTACGTGTAGGAAGAGAGGAAAGTGATTGGTTCTCAGTGAATGTAGGTTTGCGGCAGGGGTGTGTGATGTCTCCATGGTTGTTTAATTTGTTTATGGATGGGGTTGTTAGGGAGGTGAATGCAAGAGTTTTGGAAAGAGGGGCAAGTATGAAGTCTGTTGGGGATGAGAGAGCTTGGGAAGTGTCAGTTGTTGTTCGCTGATGATACAGCGCTGGTGGCTGATTCATGTGAGAAACTGCAGAAGCTGGTGACTGAGTTTGGTAAAGTGTGTGAAAGAAGAAAGTTAAGAGTAAATGTGAATAAGAGCAAGGTTATTAGGTACAGTAGGGTTGAGGGTCAAGTCAATTGGGAGGTGAGTTTGAATGGAGAAAAACTGGAGGAAGTGAAGTGTTTTAGATATCTGGGAGTGGATCTGGCAGCGGATGGAACCATGGAAGCGGAAGTGGATCATAGGGTGGGGGAGGGGGCGAAAATTCTGGGAGCCTTGAAGAATGTGTGGAAGTCGAGAACATTATCTCGGAAAGCAAAAATGGGTATGTTTGAAGGAATAGTGGTTCCAACAATGTTGTATGGTTGCGAGGCGTGGGCTATGGATAGAGTGGTGCGCAGGAGGATGGATGTGCTGGAAATGAGATGTTTGAGGACAATGTGTGGTGTGAGGTGGTTTGATCGAGTAAGTAACGTAAGGGTAAGAGAGATGTGTGGAAATAAAAAGAGCGTGGTTGAGAGAGCAGAAGAGGGTGTTTTGAAATGGTTTGGGCACATGGAGAGAATGAGTGAGGAAAGATTGACCAAGAGGATATATGTGTCGGAGGTGGAGGGAACGAGGAGAAGAGGGAGACCAAATTGGAGGTGGAAAGATGGAGTGAAGAAGATTTTGTGTGATCGGGGCCTGAACATGCAGGAGGGTGAAAGGAGGGCAAGGAATAGAGTGAAATGGAATGATGTGGTATACCGGGGTTGACGTGCTGTCGGTGGATTGAATCAGGGCATGTGAAGCGTCTGGGGTAAACCATGGAAAGCTGTGTAGGTATGTATATTTGCGTGTGTGGACGTATGTATATACATGTGTATGGGGGTGGGTTGGGCCATTTCTTTCGTCTGTTTCCTTGCGCTACCTCGCAAACGCGGGAGACAGCGACAAAGCAAAAAAAAAAAAAAAATATATATATATTTTGCTTTGTCGCTGTCTCCCGCGTTAGCGAGGTAGCACAAGGAAACAGACGAAAGAATGGCCCAACCCACCCACATACACATGTATATACATACACGTCCACACACGCAAATATACATACCTATACATCTCAATGTACACATATATATACACACAGACATATACATATATACACATGTGCATAATTCATACTGTCTGCCTTTATTCATTCCCATCGCCACCTCGTCACACATGGAATAACAACACCCTCCCCCCTCATGTGTGCAAGGTAGTGCAAGGAAAAGACAACAAAGGCCCCATTCGTTCACACTCAGTCTCTAGCTGTCATGTACTAATGGACCGAAACCACAGGTCCCTTTCCACATCCAGGCCCCACACAACTTTCCATGGTTTACCCCAGACGCTTCACATGCCCTGGTTCAATCCACTGACAGCACGTCAGCCCTGGTATACCACATCGTTCCAATTCACTCTATTCCTTGCACGCCTTTCACCCTCCTGCATGTTCAGGCCCCGATCACTCAAAATCTTTTTCACTCCATCTTTCCACCTCCAATTTGGTCTCCCACTTCTCGTTCCCTCCACCTCTGACACATATATCCTCTTTGCGAGGTAGTGCAAGAAAAAGACAACAAAGGCCCCATTCGTTCACACTCAGTCTCTAGCTGTCATGTAATAATGCACCGAAACCACAGGTCCCTCTCCATATCCAGGCCCCACACAACTTTCCATGGTTTACCCCAGACGCTTCACATGCCTTGGTTCAATCCATTGACAGCACGTCGGCCCCGGTATAACACATCGTTTCAATTCACTCTATTCCCTGCATGCCTTTCACCCTCCTGCATGTTCAGGCCCCGGTCACTCAAAATCTTTTTCACCACTCCATCTTTCTACCTCCAATTTGGTCTCCCACTTCTCGTTCCCTCCACCTCTGACACATATATCCTCTTTGTCAATCTTTCCTCACTCGATCTCTCCATGTGACCAAACCATTTCAAAACACCCTCTTCTGCTCTCTCAACCACACTCTGTTCATTACCACACATCTCTCTTACCCTATTATTACTTACTCGATCAAACCACCTCACACCACAAATTGTCCTCAAACATCTCATTTCCAGCATATCCACCCTCCTGCGCACAACTGTATCCATAGCCCACGCCTCGCAACCATACAACACACACACACACACACACACACACACACACACACACACACACACACACACACACACACACACATATATATATATATATATATATATATATATATATATATATATATATATATATATATATATATATATATATATATATTTCAGCCACCAGCGCTGTATCGTCAGCGAACAACAACTGACTCACTTCCCTAGCTCTCTCATCCCCAACAGCCTTCATACTTGCCCCTCTTTCCAAAACTCTTGCATTCACCTCCCTAACAACCCCATCCATAAACAAATTAAACAACCATGGAGACATCACACACCCCTGCCGCAAACCTACATTCACTGAGAACCAATCACTTTCTTCTCTTCCTACACGTACACATGCCTTACATCCTCGATAAAAACTTTTCACTGCTTCTAACAACTTGCCTCCCACACCATATATTCTTAATACCTTCCACAGAGCATCTCTATCAACTCTATCATATGCCTTCTCCAGATCCATAAATGCTACATACAAATCTATTTGCTTTTCTAGGTATTTCTCACATACATTCTTCAAAGCACACACCTGATCCACACATCCTCTACCACTTCTGAAACCACAGTGAAACCACATGTGAGAAACTGCAGAAGCTGGTGACAGAGTTTGGTAAAGTGTGTGAAAGAAGAAAGTTAAGAGTAAATGTGAATAAGAGCAAGGTAATTAGGTACAGTAGGGTTGAGGGTCAAGTCAATTGGGAGGTAAGTTTGAATGGAGAAAAACTGGAGGAAGTAAAGTGTTTTAGATATCTGGGAGTGGATCTGGCAGCGGATGGAACCATGGAAGCGGAAGTGGATCATAGGGTGGGGGAGGGGGCGAAAATCCTGGGAGACCTGAAGAATGTGTGGAAGTCGAGAACATTATCTCGGAAAGCCAAAATGGGTATATTTGAAGGAATAGTGGTTCCAACAAAGTTGTATGGTTGCGAGGCGTGGGCTATGGATAGAGTTGTGCGCAGGAGGATGGATGTGCTGGAAATGAGATGTTTGAGGACAATGTGTGGTGTGAGGTGGTTTGATCAAGTAAGTAACGTAAGGGTAAGAGAGATGTGTGGAAATAAAAAGAGCGTGGTTGAGAGAGCAGAAGAGGGTGTTTTGAAATGGTTTGGGCACATGGAGAGATTGAGTGAGGAAAGATTGACCAAGAGGATATAAGTGTCGGAGGTGGAGGGAACGAGAAGTGGGAGACCAAATTGGAGGTGGAAAGATGGAGTGAAAAAGATTTTGTGTGATCGGGGCCTTAACATGCAGGAGGGTGAAAGGAGGGCAAGGAGTAGAGTGAATTGGATCGATGTGGTATAGCGGGGTTGACGTGCTGTCGGTGGATTGAATCAGGGCATGTGAAGCGTCTGGGGTAAACCATGGAAAGCTGTGTAGGTATGTATATTTGCGTGTGTGGACGTATGTATATACATGTGTATGTGGGTGGGTTGGGCCATTTCTTTCGTATGTTTCCTTGCGCTACCTCGCAAACGCGGGAGACAGCGACAAAAAAAAGAAAAAAAATATAGTTTTATATATATATATATATATATATATATATATATATATATATATATATATATATATATATATATATATATATATATATATTGTCTGTCAATCTTTCCTCGCTCATTCTCTCCATGTGTCCAAACCATCTTAATACACCCTCTTCTGCTCTCTCAACCGTTTTTTCTAATTACCACACATCTCTCTTACCCTTTCATTACCTACTCGATTAAACCACCTTACACCACATATTGTCCGCAAACAATTCATTTCCAACATATCCACCCTCCTCCACACTGCCTTATGTATAGCTCTGCCTCACAACCATGTAATACTCTTGGAACCACTATTCCTTCAAACACACCCATTTTCGCTTTCCAAGATAACGTCTTCTCTTTCCACATATTCTTCAGCGCTCCCAGAATCTTCACCCCCTCTCCCACCCTATGACTCCGTTCTGCTTCCATGGTTTCATTCGCTGCCATGTCCACGTCACTTCCTCCAGTTTTTCTCCATTCAACTTCACACCTCCAACTAACCTGTCCCTCAGTCTTACTAAACCTAATGACTTGCTTTTATTCATACTCACTCTCAACTTTCTCTTTTCACACACTCTTCCAAATCCATTCACCAATTTCTGCAGTTTCTCACTCGAATCCGCCAACTGTGCCGTGTCATCAGCGAATAACAATTAAATCACTTTTCAGTTCCTCTCACAAGCTGCACACTCGCCCCTTTATCAAAGAATCCCGCTTCTACCTTCCTCAACACCTTATCCATTAACAAATTGAATAGCCATAGTGACATCACACACCCCTGCCGCAGACCAACCTTTCATCGGAACCGTTTACTCTCCTCTCTTCCTATTTGTACACAAGTCTTCCACAGCTGATAAAACTTCTTACTGCTTCTAGCAGCTTACCTCCCACACCTTACATACTTTATACCTTCCACAAAGAATCTCTATCAACCCTCTCATATGCCTTTTTCAGATCCATAGATGCCACATACAAATCTATCTGTTTTTCAGTGTTTTTCACACACGTTCTTTATCAAACGCTGAGTATTCAATGCCCCACTATTATTCCCTCAACTGCCACATTACTCACCTTTGCATCCAAATCACCCATCACTATAACCCGGTCTCGTGCACCAAAACTGCTGACACACTCACTCAGCTGCTCCCAAAACACTTGCCTCTCATGATCTTTCTTTTCATGCCCAGGTGCATAAGCACCAATGATCACCCATCTCTCTCCGTTTACTTTAAGTTTCGCCCACATCAAATCTATTTTTCATAGAAAACCTGTCCGAGATATAGTCCATCTCCTCTCTGCATCATGGGTAGTAAGGGGGTCAGCTAACTGTATGAAATACTAGATTAATGTAGTGAGTCAACTCTGTGATGTTTGATGTTACAGTCATCTGGCCAATGGGGTTTGACAAAAGACCCTTTGTGACCCGTGTAATCCTTCTGTGTCGCGGCTCACGTGAGCCTGGCCACCACAATAGGCTAGCTAGTGATGATGATCCTACGCTGCGAGGAAACAGGACGCGTTTATGCAATGATATGTATAAATCCACACAGCAAAATTGCATTTATTGGAAACCACCATTTTTGCTGTTGTGATTCAGCTCATCTCGATTCTTCATTATATATATATATATATATATATATATATATATATATATATATATATATATATATATATATATATATATATATATATATATATATATATATATATATATATATATATATATATATATTTATTTATTTTGCTTTGTCGCTGTCTCCCGCGTTAGCGAGGTAGCGCAGGGAAACAGGCGAAAGAATGGCCCAACCCACCAACATACACATGTATATACATACACATCCACACACGCAAATATACATACCTATACATCTCAACGTATACATATATATATACACACACAAATATATACATATATACACATGTGCATAATTCATACTGTCTGCCTTTATTCAATCCCATCGCCACCTCGCCACACATGAAATAACAACCCCCTCCTCCCTCATGTGTGCGAGGCAGCGCTAGGAAATGACAACAAAGGCCCCATTCGTTCACACTCAGTCTCTAGCTGTCATGTAATAATGCACCGAAACCACAGGTCCCTTTCCACATCCAGGCCCCACACAACTTTCCATGGTTTACCCCAGACGCTTCACATGCCCTGGTTCAATCCATTGACAGCACGTCGACCCCGGTATACCACATCGTTCCAATTCACTCTATTCCTTGCACGCCTTTCACCCTCCTGCATGTTCAGGCCCCGATCACACAAAATCTTTTTCACTCCATCTTTCCACCTCCAATTTGGTCTCCCACTTCTCCTCGTTCCCTCCACCTCTGACACATATATCCTCTTTGTCAATCATTCCTCACTCATTCTCTCCATGTGACCAAACCATTTCAAAACACCCTCTTCTGCTCTCTCAACCTCACTCTTTTTATTTCCACACATCTCTCTTATCCTATTATTACTTACTCGATCAAACCACCTCACACTACATATTGTCCTCAGACAGCTCATTTCCAGCATATCCACCCTCCTGCGCACAACTCTATCCATAGCCCACGCCTCGCAACCATACAACATTGTTGGAACCACTATTCCTTCAAACATACCCATTTTTCCGAGATAATGTTCTCGACTTCCACACATTCTTCAAGGCTCCCAGGATTTTCGCCCCCTCCTCCACCCTATGATTCACTTCCGCTTCCATGGTTCCATCCGCTGCCAGATCCACTCGATCCTTGTGTGAGGAAGTACCAGGAGAGACTGAGTACAGAATGGAAAAAGGTGAGAACAATGGAAGTAAGGGGAGTTGGGGAGGAATGGGATGTATTTAGGGAAGCAGTGATGGCTTGCGCAAAAGATGCTTGTGGCATGAGAAGCGTGGGAGGTGGGTTGATTAAGAAAGGTAGTGAGTGGTGGGATGAAGAAGTAGGATTATTAGTGAAAGAGAAGAGAGAGGCAATTGAACGATTTTTGCAGGGAAAAAATGCAAATGAGTGGGAGAGGTATAAAAGAAAGAGGCAGGAGGTCAAGAGAAAGGTGCAAGAGGTGAAAAAGAGGGCAAATGAGAGTTGGGGTGAGAGAGTATCATTAAATTTTAGGGAGAATAAAAAGATGTTTTGGAAGGAGGTAAATAAAGTGCGTAAGACAAGGGAGCAAATGGGAACTTCAGTGAAGGGCGCAAATGGGGAGGTGATAACAAGTAGTGGTGATGTGAGAAAGAGATGGAATGAGTATTTTGAAGGTTTGTTGAATGTGTTTGATGATAGAGTGGCAGATATAGGGTGTTTTGGTCGAGATGGTGTGCAAAGTAAGAGGGTTAGGGAAAATGATTTGGTAAACAGAGAAGAGGCAGTAAAAGCTTTACGGAAGATGAAAGCCGGCAAAGCAGCAGGTTTGGATGGTATTGCAGTGGAATTTATTAAAAAAGGGGGTGACTGTACTGTTGACTGGTTGGTAAGGTTATTTAATGTATGTATGACTCATGGTGAGGTGCCTGAGGATTGGCGGAATGCGTGCATAGTGCCATTGTACAAAGGCAAAGGGGATAAGAGTGAGTGCTCAAATTACAGAGGTATAAGTTTGTTGAGTATTCCTGGTAAATTATATGGGAGGGTATTGATTGAGAGGGTGAAGGCATGTACAGAGCATCAGATTGGGGAAGAGCAGTGTGGTTTCAGAAGTGGTAGAGGATGTCTGGATCAGGTGTTTGCTTTGAAGAATGTATGCGAGAAATACTTAGAAAAGCAAATGGATTTGTATGTAGCATTTATGGATCTGGAGAAGGCATATGATAGAGTTGATAGAGATGCTCTGTGGAAGGTTTTAAAAATATATGGTGTGGGAGGCAAGTTGTTAGAAGCTGTGAAAAGTTTTTATCGAGGATGTAAGGCATGTGTACGTGTAGGAAGAGAGGAAAGTGATTGGTTCTCAGTGAATGTAGGTTTGCGGCAGGGGTGTGTGATGTCTCCATGTTTGTTTAATTTGTTTATGGATGGGGTTGTTAGGGAGGTGAATGCAAGAGTTTTGGAAAGAGGGGCAAGCATGCAGTCTGTTGTGGATGAAGGAGCTTGGGAAGTGAGTCAGTTGTTGTTCGCGGATGATACAGCGCTGGTGGCTGATTCATGTGAGAAACTGCAGAAGCTGGTGACTGAGTTTGGTAAAGTGTGTGAAAGAAGAAAGTTAAGAGTAAATGTGAATAAGAGCAAGGTAATTAGGTACAGTAGGGTTGAGGGTCAAGTCAGTGGGGAGGTAAGTTTGAATGGAGAAAAGCTGGAGGAAGTAAAGTGTTTTAGATATCTGGGAGTGGATCTGGCAGCGGATGGAACCATGGAAGCGGAAGTGAATCATAGGGTGGGGGAGGGGGCGAAAATTCTGGGAGCCTTGAAGAATGTTTGGAAGTCGAGAACATTATCTCGGAAAGCAAAAATGGGTATGTTTGAAGGAATAGTGGTTCCAACAATGTTGTATGGTTGCGAGGCGTGGGCTATGGATAGAGTTGTGCGCAGGAGGGTGGATGTGTTGGAAATGAGATGTTTGAGGACAATATGTGGTGTGAGGTGGTTTGATCGAGTAAGTAATGTAAGGGTGAGAGAGATGTGTGGAAATAAAAAGAGCGTGGTTGAGAGAGCAGAAGAGGGTGTTTTGAAATGGTTTGGTCACATGGAGAGAATGAGTGGGGAAAGATTGACCAAGAGGATATATGTGTCAGAGGTGGAGGGAACGAGGAGAAGTGGGAGACCAAATTGGAGGTGGAAAGATGGAGTGAAAAAGATTTTGAGTGATCGGGGCCTGAACATGCAGGAGGGTGAAAGGCGTGCAAGGAATAGAGTGAATTGGAACGATGTGGTATAACGGGGTCGACGTGCTGTCAATGGATTGAACCAGGGCATGTGAAGCGTCTGGGGTAAACCATGCAAAGCTGTGTAGGTATGTATATTTGCGTGTGTGTGGACGTATGTATATACATGTGTATGTGGGTGGGTTGGGCCATTTCTTTCGTATGTTTCCTTGCGCTACCTCGCAAACGCGGAGACAGCGACAAAAAAAAGAAAAAAAATATAGTTTTATATATATATATATATATATTATATATATATATATATATATATATATATAATATATATATATATATATATATATAATTGTCTGTCAATCTTTCCTCGCTCATTCTCTCCATGTGTCCAAACCATCTTAATACACCCTCTTCTGCTCTCTCAACCGTTTTTTCTAATTACCACACATCTCTCTTACCCTTTCATTACCTACTCGATTAAACCACCTTACACCACATATTGTCCGCAAACAATTCATTTCCAACATATCCACCCTCCTCCACACTGCCTTATGTATAGCTCTGCCTCACAACCATGTAATACTCTTGGAACCACTATTCCTTCAAACACACCCATTTTCGCTTTCCAAGATAAACGTCTTCTCTTTCCACATATTCTTCAGCGCTCCCAGAATCTTCACCCCTCTCCCACCCTATGACTCCGTTCTGCTTCCATGGTTTCATTCGCTGCCATGTCCACGTCACTTCCTCCAGTTTTTCTCCATTCAACTTCACACCTCCAACTAACCTGTCCCTCAGTCTTACTAAACCTAATGACTTGCTTTTATTCATACTCACTCTCAACTTTCTCTTTTCACACACTCTTCCAAATCCATTCACCAATTTCTGCAGTTTCTCACTCGAATCCGCCAACTGTGCCGTGTCATCAGCGAATAACAATTAAATCACTTTTCAGTTCCTCTCACAAGCTGCACACTCGCCCCTTTATCAAAGAATCCCGCTTCTACCTTCCTCAACACCTTATCCATTAACAAATTGAATAGCCATAGTGACATCACACACCCCTGCCGCAGACCAACCTTTCATCGGAACCGTTTACTCTCCTCTCTTCCTATTTGTACACAAGTCTTCCACAGCTGATAAAACTTCTTACTGCTTCTAGCAGCTTACCTCCCACACCTTACATACTTTATACCTTCCACAAAGAATCTCTATCAACCCTCTCATATGCCTTTTTCAGATCCATAGATGCCACATACAAATCTATCTGTTTTTCAGTGTTTTTTCACACACGTCTTTATCAAACGCTGAGTATTCAATGCCCCACTATTATTCCCTCAACTGCCACATTACTCACCTTTGCATCCAAATCACCCATCACTATAACCCGGTCTCGTGCACCAAAACTGCTGACACACTCACTCAGCTGCTCCCAAAACACTTGCCTCTCATGATCTTTCTTTTCATGCCCAGGTGCATAAGCACCAATGATCACCCATCTCTCTCCGTTTACTTTAAGTTTCGCCCACATCAAATCTATTTTTCATAGAAAACCTGTCCGAGATATAGTCCATCTCCCTCTGCATCATGGGTAGTAAGGGGGTCAGCTAACTGTATGAAATACTAGATTAATGTAGTGAGTCAACTCTGTGATGTTTGATGTTACAGTCATCTGGCCAATGGGGTTTGACAAAAGACCCTTTGTGACCGTGTAATCCTTCTGTGTCGCGGCTCACGTGAGCCTGGCCACCACAATAGGCTAGCTAGTGATGATGATCCTACGCTGCGAGGAAACAGGACGCGTTTATGCAATGATATGTATAAATCCACACAGCAAAATTGCATTTATTGGAAACCACCATTTTTGCTGTTGTGATTCAGCTCATCTCGATTCTTCATTATATATATATATATATATATATATATATATATATATAATATATATATATATATATATATATATATATAATATATTTTATTTATTATTGCTTTGTCGCTGTCTCCCGCGTTAGCGAGGTAGCGCAAGGAAACAGGCGAAAGAATGGCCCCAACCCACCAACATACACATGTATATACATACAAATCCACACACGCAAATATACATACCTATACATCTCAACGTATACATATATATATACACACACAAAATATATACATATATACACATGTGCATAATTCATACTGTCTGCCTTTATTCAATCCCATCGCCACCTCGCCACACATGAAATAACAACCCCCTCCTCCCTCATGTGTGCGAGGCAGCGCTAGGAAATGACAACAAAGGCCCCATTCGTTCACACTCAGTCTCTAGCTGTCATGTAATAATGCACCGAAACCACAGGTCCCTTTCCACATCCAGGCCCCACACAACTTTCCATGGTTTACCCCAGACGCTTCACATGCCCTGGTTCAATCCATTGACAGCACGTCGACCCCGGTATACCACATCGTTCCAATTCACTCTATTCCTTGCACGCCTTTCACCCTCCTGCATTCAGGCCCCGATCACACAAAATCTTTTTCACTCCATCTTTCCACCTCCAATTTGGTCTCCCACTTCTCCTCGTTCCCTCCACCTCTGACACATATATCCTCTTTGTCAATCATTCCTCACTCATTCTCTCCATGTGACCAAACCATTTCAAAACACCCTCTTCTGCTCTCTCAACCTCACTCTTTTTATTTCCACACATCTCTCTTATCCTATTATTACTTACTCGATCAAACCACCTCACACTACATATTGTCCTCAGACAGCTCATTTCCAGCATATCCACCCTCCTGCGCACAACTCTATCCATAGCCCACGCCTCGCAACCATACAACATTGTTGGAACCACTATTCCTTCAAACATACCCATTTTTCCGAGATAATGTTCTCGACTTCCACACATTCTTCAAGGCTCCCAGGATTTTCGCCCCTCCTCCACCCTATGATTCACTTCCGCTTCCATGGTTCCATCCGCTGCCAGATCCACTCGATCCTTGTGTGAGGAAGTACCAGGAGAGACTGAGTACAGAATGGAAAAAGGTGAGAACAATGGAAGTAAGGGGAGTTGGGAGGAATGGGATGTATTTAGGGAAGCAGTGATGGCTTGCGCAAAAGATGCTTGTGGCATGAGAAGCGTGGGAGGTGGGTTGATTAAGAAAGGTAGTGAGTGGTGGGATGAAGAAGTAGGATTATTAGTGAAAGAGAAGAGAGAGGCAATTGAACGATTTTTGCAGGGAAAAAATGCAAATGAGTGGGAGAGTATATAAAAGAAAGAGGCAGGAGGTCAAGAGAAAGGTGCAAGAGGTGAAAAAAGAGGGCAAATGAGAGTTGGGGTGAGAGAGTATCATTAAATTTTAGGGAGAATAAAAAGATGTTTTGGAAGGAGGTAAATAAAGTGCGTAAGACAAGGGAGCAAATGGGAACTTCAGTGAAGGGCGCAAATGGGGAGTGATAACAAGTAGTGGTAATGTGAGAAAGAGATGGAATGAGTATTTTGAAGGTTTGTTGAATGTGTTTGATGATAGAGTGGCAGATATAGGTGTTTTGGTCGAGATGGTGTGCAAAGTAAGAGGGTTAGGGAAAATGATTTGGTAAACAGAGAAGAGGCAGTAAAAGCTTTACGGAAGATGAAAGCCGGCAAAGCAGCAGGTTTGGATGGTATTGCAGTGGAATTTATTAAAAAAGGGGGTGACTGTACTGTTGACTGGTTGGTAAGGTTATTTAATGTATGTATGACTCATGGTGAGGTGCCTGAGGATTGGCGGAATGCGTGCATAGTGCCATTGTACAAAGGCAAAGGGGATAAGAGTGAGTGCTCAAATTACAGAGGTATAAGTTTGTTGAGTATTCCTGGTAAATTATATGGGAGGGTATTGATTGAGAGGGTGAAGGCATGTACAGAGCATCAGATTGGGGAAGAGCAGTGTGGTTTCAGAAGTGGTAGAGGATGTCTGGATCAGGTGTTTGCTTTGAAGAATGTATGCGAGAAATACTTAGAAAAGCAAATGGATTTGTATGTAGCATTTATGGATCTGGAGAAGGCATATGATAGAGTTGATAGAGATGCTCTGTGGAAGGTTTTAAAAATATATGGTGTGGGAGGCAAGTTGTTAGAAGCTGTGAAAAGTTTTTATCGAGGATGTAAGGCATGTGTACGTGTAGGAAGAGAGGAAAGTGATTGGTTCTCAGTGAATGTAGGTTTGCGGCAGGGGTGTGTGATGTCTCCATGTTTGTTTAATTTGTTTATGGATGGGGTTGTTAGGGAGGTGAATGCAAGAGTTTTGGAAAGAGGGGCAAGCATGCAGTCTGTTGTGGATGAAGGAGCTTGGGAAGTGAGTCAGTTGTTGTTCGCGGATGATACAGCGCTGGTGGCTGATTCATGTGAGAAACTGCAGAAGCTGGTGACTGAGTTTGGTAAAGTGTGTGAAAGAAGAAAGTTAAGAGTAAATGTGAATAAGAGCAAGGTAATTAGGTACAGTAGGGTTGAGGGTCAAGTCAGTGGGGAGGTAAGTTTGAATGGAGAAAAGCTGGAGGAAGTAAAGTGTTTTAGATATCTGGGAGTGGACCTGGCAGCGGATGGAACCATGGAAGCGGAAGTGAATCATAGGGTGGGGGAGGGGGCGAAAATTCTGGGAGCCTTGAAGAATGTTTGGAAGTCGAGAACATTATCTCGGAAAGCAAAAATGGGTATGTTTGAAGGAATAGTGGTTCCAACAATGTTGTATGGTTGCGAGGCGTGGGCTATGGATAGAGTTGTGCGCAGGAGGGTGGATGTGTTGGAAATGAGATGTTTGAGGACAATATGTGGTGTGAGGTGGTTTGATCGAGTAAGTAATGTAAGGGTGAGAGAGATGTGTGGAAATAAAAAGAGCGTGGTTGAGAGAGCAGAAGAGGGTGTTTTGAAATGGTTTGGTCACATGGAGAGAATGAGTGGGGAAAGATTGACCAAGAGGATATATGTGTCAGAGGTGGAGGGAACGAGGAGAAGTGGGAGACCAAATTGGAGGTGGAAAGATGGAGTGAAAAAGATTTTGAGTGATCGGGGCCTGAACATGCAGGAGGGTGAAAGGCGTGCAAGGAATAGAGTGAATTGGAACGATGTGGTATAACGGGGTCGACGTGCTGTCAATGGATTGAACCAGGGCATGTGAAGCGTCTGGGGTAAACCATGCAAAGTGTGTGGGGCCTGGACGTGGAAAGGGAGCTGTGGTTTCGGTGCATTATTACATGACAGCTAGAGACTGAGTGTGAACGAATGGAGCCTTTGGCGTTTTTCCTAGCGCTACCTCGCACACATGAGGGGGGAGGGGCTTGTTATTCCATGTGTGGCGAGGTGGCGATAGGAACAAATAAAGGCAGACAGTATGAATTATGTACATGTGTATATATGTATATGTCTGTGTGTGTATATATATATATATATATATTTTTTTTTTTTTTTTTTTTTTTATACTTTGTCGCTGTCTCCCGCGTTTGCGAGGTAGCGCAAGGAAACAGACGAAAGAAATGGCCCAACCCCCCCATACACATGTACATACGTCCACACACGCAAATATACATACCTACACAGCTTTCCATGGTTTACCCCAGACGCTTCACATGCCTTGATTCAATCCACTGACAGCACGTCAACCCCTGTATACCACATCGCTCCAATTCACTCTATTCCTTGCCCTCCTTTCACCCTCCTGCATGTTCAGGCCCCGATCACACAAAATCTTTTTCACTCCATCTTTCCACCTCCAATTTGGTCTCCCTCTTCTCCTCGTTCCCTCCACCTCCGACACATATATCCTCTTGGTCAATCTTTCCTCACTCATTCTCTCCATGTGCCCAAACCATTTCAAAACACCCTCTTCTGCTCTCTCAACCACGCTCTTTTTATTTCCACACATCTCTCTTACCCTTACGTTACTCACTCGCTCAAACCACCTCACACCACACATTGTCCTCAAACATCTCATTTCCAGCACATCCATCCTCCTGCGCACATCTCTATCCATAGCCCACGCCTCGCAACCATACAACATTGTTGGAACCACTATTCCTTCAAACATACCCATTTTTGCTTTCCGAGATAATGTTCTCGACTTCCACACATTTTTCAAGGCTCCCAAAATTTTCGCCCCCTCCCCCACCCTATGATCCACTTCCGCTTCCATGGTTCCATCCGCTGACAGATCCACTCCCAGATATCTAAAACACTTCACTTCCTCCAGTTTTTCTCCATTCAAACTCACCTCCCAATTGACTTGACCCTCACCCCTACTGTACCTAATAACCTTGCTCTTATTCACATTTACTCTTAACTTTCTTCTTCCACACACTTTACCAAACTCAGTCACCAGCTTCTGCAGTTTCTCACATGAATCAGCCACCAGCGCTGTATCATCAGCGAACAACAACTGACTCACTTCCCAAGCTCTCTCATCCCCAACAGACTTCATACTTGCCCCTCTTTCCAGGACTCTTGCATTTACCTCCCTAACAACCCCATCCATAAACAAATTAAACAACCATGGAGACATCACACACCCCTGCCGCAAACCCACATTCACTGAGAACCAATCACCTTCCTCTCTTCCTACATATATATATATATATATATATACATATATATATATATATATACATATATATATATATATATATATATATATATATATATATATATATATATATATATATATATATATATATATTTTTTTTTTTTTTTTTTTTTTTTTTTTTTTTTGTTTATACTTTGTCGCTGTCTCCCGCGTCTGCGAGGTAGCGCAAGGAAACAGACGAAAGAAATGGCCCAACCCCCCCCCCCCCATACACATGTACATACACATGTCCACACACGTGTATACATACCTACACAGCTTTCCATGGTCCACCCCAGACGCCTCACATGCCTTGATTCACTCCACTGACAGCACGTCAACCCCGGTATACCACATCGCTCCAATTCACTCTATTCCTTGCCCTCCTTTCACCCTCCTGCATGTTCAGGCCCCGATCACACAAAATCTTTTTCACTCCATCTTTCCACCTCCAATTTGGTCTCCCTCTTCTCCTCGTTCCCTCCACCTCCGACACATATATCCTCTTGGTCAATCTTTCCTCACTCATTCTCTCCATGTGCCCAAACCATTTCAAAACACCCTCTTCTGCTCTCTCAACCACGCTCTTTTTATTTCCACACATCTCTCTTACCCTTACGTTACTTACTCGATCAAACCACCTCACACCACACATTGTCCTCAAACATCTCATTTCCAGCACATCCATCCTCCTGCGCACAACTCTATCCATAGCCCACGCCTCGCAACCATACAACATTGTTGGAACCACTATTCCTTCAAACATACCCATTTTTGCTTTCCGAGATAATGTTCTCGACTTCCACACATTTTTCAAGGCTCCCAAAATTTTCGCCCCCTCCCCCACCCTATGATCCACTTCCGCTTCCATGGTTCCATCCGCTGACAGATCCACTCCCAGATATCTAAAACACTTCACTTCCTCCATATATGTGTACAATGAGATGTATAGGTATGTATATTGTGCGTGTGTGGACATGTATGTATATAAATGTGTATGTGGGCGGGTTGGGCCATTCTTTCGTCTGTTTCCTTGCGCTACCTCGCTAACGCGGGAGACAGCGACAAAGCAAAATAAGATAAATAATAAAAAGTAAATAGATATATATATATGTATATATATATATATATATATATATATATATATATATATATATATATATATATATATATATATATATATATATATATATATATATATATATATTCCTGGCGCTACATCGCTGACGCCAGAAACGGCGATCATGTATATTGAATGAATAAGTATACATATACATATACAAAAACGCCCTTACACGTACATATATGTACGCATACATATACATATCAACATATATACATATACATGCATATACATACACGTAAACAGACATATACATGTATACACATGTTCAGATTCATGCTTGCCTTCATCCATTCCTGGCGCTACCCCGTCCCACTGGGAACAGCATCGCCATCCTCCGATTCAGCGAGGTAGCGCCAGGTAAACAACAAAAAACGCCACATTCGTTCACACTGTGTCTCGCTGTCATGTGTAATGCACCGAAACTACAGCTCCCTTTCCACATCCAGGCCCCACAAAACTTTCCATGATTTACCCCAGACGCTTCACATGCCCTGGGTCAGTTACTAGTTAACTAGTTATGCAAGAATATGGCATTAGGGTCAGCTGGATATTTTCACAGTTTGGGTAAGGATTTGTGTGAGGTACATGTTGAATGCCACGATAGCAGAAATACAGGCAAGTTTACATAGTGAGATCTATACATCATGACCTTAATTGAACGTTTAGTGATGAATAGTTACAGTAATACAGTAGTTGTGTGTGTGTGTGTGTGTGTGTGTGTAGCTAGGGAAGACGTGTGATTGGTCAGTGATCGTGGGAATTCCTAGCTTCGTGTTGTGAGTGTGTGGTCAGCCTCAGGCAGGTGTCACTGTGGGTACAAGACAGTATTTACCCTTCGCGCTTCCTGTTTACCTCTGTTTCTATGTGTCTGTCTGTCTGTTTGTCTGTCTGTCTGTAGATCTGTCTACATCTTCATGTACCTCCCTGCAGGACGCAAGATGTCCTTCCTTGCGTCAGGACCGGCTGAAGGGATGGTGGGGAGGGGCAGTGTGTGTGTGTGTGTGTGTGTGTGTGTGTGTGTGTGTGTGTGTGTGTGTTTGTGCTCCAGACACTGTGATGAGGCGGTGGGAGGTTGGCGGGTGGCAGGTGGTGATCCCGCCATCAACACGTGGTCAAGCTGGCGGTCAAATTCCTGTCCACTTGACTGGGAGGAGTGGTGGAGGGGGGGGGGGGGGGGGGGAGGTGGATGTCGTATGTGAGAGGCTGGGTGAGAGAGAGGACGTATGTGTATGTGTGTGTGTGTGTGTGTGTGTGTGTGTGTGTGTGTGTGTTTGTATGTGAGGGAGGAGGAACCAACCCAGGATAGTATGGTCTCTGGTAGCTGATGCACTGGACCGCGCGACGCCTTACAACCAGTCCTGCAGGAGACATGCGACGCCTCACAACCAATCGTGAAGGAGACATGCGACGCTTCACAACCAGTCGTGCAGGAGGAGCGCGACGCCTCACAACCAGTCGTGCAGGAGCGCGACGCCTCACAACCAGTCGTGCAGGAGACATGCGACGCCTCACAACCAATCGTGAAGGAGACATGCGACGCTTCACAACCAGTCGTGCAGGAGGAGCGCGACGCCTCACAACCAGTCGTGCAGGAGCGCGAAGCCTCACAACCAGTCGTGCAGGAGCGCGACGCCTCACAACCAGTCGTGCAGGAGCGCGACGCCTCACAACCAGTCGTGCAGGAGGAGCGCGACGCCTCACAACCAGTCGTGCAGGAGGAGCGCGACGCCTCACAACCAGTCGTGCAGGAGCGCGACGCCTCACAACCAGTCGTGCAGGAGGAGCGCGACGCCTCACAACCAGTCGTGCAGAAGGAGCGCGACGCCTCACAACCAGTCGTGCAGGAGCGCGACGCCTCACAACCAGTCGTGCAGGAGGAGCGCGACGCCTCACAACCAGTCGTGCAGGAGGAGCGCGACGCCTCACAACCAGTCGTGCAGGAGGAGCGCGACGCCTCACAACCAGTCGTGCAGGACACATGCGACGCCTCACAACCAGTCGTGCAGGAGGAGCGCGACGCCTCACAACCAGTCGTGCAGAAGGAGCGCGACGCCTCACAACCAGTCGTGCAGGAGCGCGACGCCTCACAACCAGTCGTGCAGGAGGAGCGCGACGCCTCACAACCAGTCGTGCAGGAGCGCGACGCCTCACAACCAGTCGTGCAGGAGGAGCGCGACGCCTCACAACCAGTCGTGCAGAAGGAGCGCGACGCCTCACAACCAGTCGTGCAGGAGCGCGACGCCTCACAACCAGTCGTGCAGGAGGAGCGCGACGCCTCACAACCAGTCGTGCAGGAGGAGCGCGACGCCTCACAACCAGTCGTGCAGGAGGAGCGCGACGCCTCACAACCAGTCGTGCAGGACACATGCGACGCCTCACAACCAGTCGTGCAGGAGGAGCGCGACGCCTCACAACCAGTCGTGCAGAAGGAGCGCGACGCCTCACAACCAGTCGTACAGGAGCGCGACGCCTCACAACCAGTCGTGCAGGAGGAGCGCGACGCCTCACAACCAGTCGTGCAGGAGGAGCGCGACGCCTCACAACCAGTCGTGCAGGAGGAGCGCGACGCCTCGCGAGGGATGGCGGCAATATTGCAGCTCGGCTATTTATGGTATCGACCGGCCGCCCGCTGTACATTGATTACATATTGCCATGAAGATAGGAACAAGCACAGCCACCCTCCCTCCACCACCACCACCACCACCGGTGAGGGTGATGATGAGGGGAACCACCGGTGAGGGTGATGATGAGGGGAACCACCGGTGAGGGTGATGATGAGGGGAACCACCGGTGAGGGTGATGATGAGGGGCGTGGGTCGAGGCTGTGTGTCACGTGTGATAACACGAAGGCAGCATATTTCGCTATCTGATAATACCGTACTCTACTGCCATCCTGAAAATCATCATGAAAATAATAAGCAACCCAGAGAAGACCGCGCGACACGACATAATCCCGCCATTGGTCACCTCAGTCTCCGCCTCCCTGTGACGTAGCGCCCAGCCATTGGCCCCTGCCCGCTTACGATGACTTGATGCCTGAGGTGACTGGCCGATCGATGCGAGCATGATGATGATTGGCTGACTGGAAGTAAATGACTTTGGACACGAAATGATTGGATGGTTCATGTTGCTTTATCACGGAATATATAAACTTCACTTCACCCAATGTATATATATAGACACGAAGATATCCAGCCAGGAATCAAAATTGTTTACCTCGCATCTGTTTACGTAATAAAACGACGGAAAAAACGCCGTTAGTCAAGAGAGTTTCGTTCGTTCTCCTTCTTAGGGTAGCGTAGGTAGGTGGCTGGGCTGGTCTGGGGCGCAGGTAATGTGCTGTTTAGGTTATCCGCTTGGCTCTGAGCCCCGATGGATGATTCTAACCAACGGGGATAATATGTAATCGCCATGCTGGGAGGGGGAAGGGAAGGGAAGGGGAGAGGGACCATTTTTATGGGTGTTGGGGAGCAGGGCTGGTGTTCTCCATTATCACACAGACATATTTCTGTCTGCTATCGCTCGTGTGTATACCACCCTCCTCCGCATGTCTACACCACCATTTTCTATGGTCTGTTTTTTCATTTGCAGTCTGCCTCTGCGTTGTTTACGGGTATTGTTTACTGTTCATTTACGTTTATTTTTTCGGCAATTATGATACGATCAAACATTCCTGGACTCCATACTTGTTTATTTTGTTGATGTAATTTTGTTTGCATGTTGTTCTTCCGCCAATGCTTCTGTGACTCACCAGTAGCACGCAGTCTGACCTGTGACTCACCAGTAGCACGCAGTCTGACCTGTGACTCACCAGTAGCACGCAGTCTGACCTGTGACTCACCAGTAGCACGCAGTCTGACCTGCGACTCACCAGTAGCACGCAGTCTGACCTGTGACTCACCAGTAGCACGCAGTCTGACCTGCGACTCACCAGTAGCACGCAGTCTGACCTGCGACTCACCAGTAGCACGCAGTCTGACCTGTGACTCACCAGTAGCACGCAGTCTGACCTGTGACTCACCAGTAGCACGCAGTCTGACCTGCGACTCACCAGTAGCACGCAGTCTGACCTGCGACTCACCAGTAGCACGCAGTCTGACCTGTGACTCACCAGTAGCACGCAGTCTGACCTGCGACTCACCAGTAGCACGCAGTCTGACCTGTGACTCACCAGTAGCACGCAGTCTGACCTGTGACTCACCAGTAGCACGCAGTCTGACCTGTGACTCACCAGTAGCACGCAGTCTGACCTGCTCTGGTTATCTTCCTTTAGTACGTATGTTAGCAGTACTTTGTGTTCATCATTATATTGATATCTAAGAAACACATTTCTTCTCTCAATATCATATCAGTATGATTTCTCTGTTCCAATATCTTATCAGTAACTTTCCGTCCAAGTATCATATCACCACAGGTGATGAGATAGCAGTGTTTCGTCACTATCTGTGCTAATACCTCACCATTAAACGCTCACTATCGCACATCTCACTTCCATTCTTCACTCTCACTTACCATTATCACTTGTCAGATTATTCATTGATTTTATGTTAGTTACAATTTGCTTGTAACCAACACACTTGGCTGTCTTCTGCCATCATACCTCGTCACTATAACACACATCACTATCACTACATGACGTCACTCATGTTTATCATCATCAGTTGTCACTATCCCAGCGGTCATTATTCACGTCACAATCTACTATCATTATTAACTGTTAAGATCATATTCTTCACCATCAGCTTCGGCACTGTTACACCTCACGCATGGCAACACTGACCCTCACTATACTAGTCACTGTCACTCACATTGAGTTGGTATCATTTCCACGAGCAGTGTATGTTGACGTGTTCACCAGTAATGATCACAATGTCTTGTGCAGTTTATATGTTATGGAAACTTTGAGGGAAAGGAGAGAGAGGATTCCCAAACCACCACGCTACTCGTTCAGCCTCGTTAGCATCACCATCATAACTATCATTATTAACAAGGTAACCACCAGAACACCTACTACCATACCATGGCTGATCATCTGTCTGTAAGGAAATGAGGAATAACCTCACGTGATCTCTCATATGCTTAGCCTCAAGACTCCTCGCATAACGTTTTCTTTGTGCCAGTGAGAGAAAATGGAAACCCGACTCGTAGATATCATGAGGGGAAACTGAGAGATCTTGATTATTTTTCATTTCTGAACGTGTAGAGCAGGGCATTGTTGATGAAAACTCGCGAGTCCAACTGTGGATATAGGGCCATTGTTAATATATTCCTGATGCTACTCGGCTAGGGCGGGAAATACAGGTTTGTACTAAAAGATGTGTCAATACATTCATTCAGCAAACAAACCCTGAGTTGTGCTAACGTTGTACTTTGTGAAGAATTGTTGGAGTTCTTACATTAGAACGCTGAGCGGAGATGAAGAATTAGTTCCATGGAACATTTTCTATAAATATCTTCTATTTACATCATCATCTTACGGTCAGTGAATCAACATTACGACTGGTTTTTAACCTGGACACAACACACGTCTCCATGCTGGAGGTGTTGACACTCACAATCACACACACCCGACCTGTGCCACTACTGGCACACACACACACACACACACACACACACACACACACACACACACACACACACACACACACACATACGTCACTAGCGCACACGACGTAGCTCATGTTACCGATCCTGTCATCATGCGACGGCTCAAGATTTCGAGAAGCTGTCGACTTAAAGTTCATAGTTCACGTGGAGGTTAACAGCTGTGGCTGGTGATGGTGTCCCCCCCCCCCACACCAGGGTAATCACTACCATCGCCACCCGCCACAACCTAACGTTCGACGTCACAATCTAACACACTGTAACTGCTATAGTTTTTCTCTTCACAATTCCATCTTGCTGTATGTACGTCTGTCTCGCTTACTTGGAAATGTGAAAATATTTACATATACTATGTACTCTGTGAACCAACTTGTATAATGAAGGATACCAAATGGCGTCCTAGGTACGTCTCTTCGTTGTATATCAACTGACTGTTACATTTCTCTCTTGTGTCTTCCCTGATGATGGATTATTACAAGAAAGTGCACTTGGGAACTTATCGTGTTTCATTTTCCCGTGGACTCATAGGAATATACTTGATCACGCGCAAAATTGTGACCCTTTCCAATATATATATATATATATATATATATATATATATATATATATATATATATATATATATATATATATGTACAGAATGGAAAAAGGTGAGAACAATGGAAGTAAGGGGAGTGGGGGAGGAATGGGATGTATTTAGGGAATCAGTGATGGATTGCGCAAAAGATGCTTGTGGCATGAGAAGAGTGGGAGGTGGGCTGTTTAGAAAGGGTAGTGAGTGGTGGGATGAAGAAGGAAGAGTATTAGTGAAAGAGAAGAGAGAGGCATTTGGACGATTTTTGCAGGGAAAAAATGCAATTGAGTGGGAGAAGTATAAAAGAAAGAGACAGGAGGTCAAGAGAAAGGTGCAAGAGGTGAAAAAAAGGGCAAATGAGAGTTGGGGTGAGAGACTATCAGTAAATTTTAGGGAGAATAAAAAGATGTTCTGGAAGGAGGTAAATAGGGTGCATAAGACAAGGGAGCAAATGGGAACTTCAGTGAAGGGCGTAAATGGGGAGGTGATAACAAGTAGTGGTGATGTGAGAAGGAGATGGAATGAGTATTTTGAAGGTTTGTTGAATGTGTCTGATGACAGAGTGGCAGATATAGGGTGTTTGGGTCGAGGTGGTGTGCAAAGTGAGAGGGTTGGGGAAAATGATTTGGTAAACAGAGAAGAGGTAGTAAAAGCTTTGCGGAAGATGAAAGCCGGCAAGGCAGCAGGTTTGGATGGTATTGCAGTGGAATTTATTAAAAAAGGGGGTGACTGTATTGTTGACTGGTTGGTAAGGTTATTTAATGTATGTATGACTCATGGTGAGGTGTCTGAGGATTGGCGGAATGCGTGCATAGTGCCATTGTACAAAGGCAAAGGGGATAAGAGTGAGTGCTCAAATTACAGAGGTATAAGTTTGTTGAGTATTCCTGGTAAATTATATGGGAGGGTATTGATTGAGAGGGTGAAGGCATGTACAGAGCATCAGATTGGGGAAGAGCAGTGTGGTTTCAGAAGTGGTAGAGGATGTGTGGATCAGGTGTTTGCTTTGAGGAATGTATGTGAGAAATACTTAGAAAAGCAAATGGATTTGTATGTAGCATTTATGGATCTGGAGAAGGCATATGATAGAGTTGATAGAGATGCTCTGTGGAAGGTATTAAGAATATATGGTGTGGGAGGAAAGTTGTTAGAAGCAGTGAAAAGTTTTTATCGAGGATGTAAGGCATGTGTACGTGTAGGAAGAGAGGAAAGTGATTGGTTCTCAGTGAATGTAGGTTTGCGGCAGGGGTGTGTGATGTCTCCATGGTTGTTTAATTTGTTTATGGATGGGGTTGTTAGGGAGGTAAATGCAAGAGTTTTGGAAAGAGGGGCAAGTATGAAGTCTGTTGGGGATGAGAGAGCTTGGGAAGTGAGTCAGTTGTTGTTCGCTGATGATACAGCGCTGGTGGCTGATTCATGTGAGAAACTGCAGAAGCTGGTGACTGAGTTTGGTAAAGATGCGGAAGAAGAAAGTTAAGAGTAAATGTGAATAAGAGCAAGGTTATTAGGTACAGTAGGGTTGAGGGTCAAGTCAATTGGGAGGTGAGTTTGAATGGAGAAAAACTGGAGGAAGTGAAGTGTTTTAGATATCTGGGAGTGGATCTGGCAGCGGATGGAACCATGGAAGCGGAAGTGGATCATAGGGTGGGGAGGGGGCGAAAATTCTGGGGGCCTTGAAGAATGTGTGGAAGTCGAGAACATTATCTCGGAAAGCAAAAATGGGTATGTTTGAAGGAATAGTGGTTCCAACAATGTTGTATGGTTGCGAGGCGTGGGCTATGGATAGAGTTGTGCGCAGGAGGATGGATGTGCTGGAAATGAGATGTTTGAGGAAAATGTGTGGTGTGAGGTGGTTTGATCGAGTGAGTAACGTAAGGGTAAGAGAGATGTGTGGAAATAAAAAGAGCGTGGTTGAGAGAGAAGAGGGTGTTTTGAAGTGGTTTGGGCACATGGAGAGGATGAGTGAGGAAAGATTGACCAAGAGGATATATGTGTCGGAGGTGGAGGGAGCAAGGAGAAGAGGGAGACCAAATTGGAGGTGGAAAGATGGAGTGAAAAAGATTTTGTGTGATCGGGGCCTGAACATGCAGGAGGGTGAAAGGAGGGCAAGGAATAGAGTGAATTGGAGCGATGTGGTATACCGGGGTTGACGTGCTGTCAGTGGATTGAATCAAGGCATGTGAAGTGTCTGGGGTAAACCATGGAAAGCTGTGTAGGTATGTATATTTGCGTGTGTGGACGTATGTATATACATGTGTATGGGGGTGGCTTGGGCCATTTCTTTCGTCTGTTTCCTTGCGCTACCTCGCAAACGCGGGAGACAGCGACAAAGTATAAAAAAAAAAAAAAATATATATATATATATATATATATATATATATATATATATATGTATATATATATATATATATATATATATATATATATATATATATATATATATATATATATATATATATATATACATATATATATATATATATATATATATATATATATATATATGTATATATATATATATATATATATATATATATATATATATATATATATATATATATATATATATATATACATATATATATATATATATATATATATATATATATATATATATATATATATATATATATATATATATATATATATATATATATATATATATATATATATATATATATATATATATATATATATATGGGGTGAGAGAGTATCATTAAATTTTAGGGAGAATAAAAAGATGTTCTGGAAGGAGGTAAATAAAGTGCGTAAGACAAGGGAGCAAATGGGAACTTCGGTGAAGGGCACAAGTGGGGAGGTGATAACAAGTAGTGGTGATGTGAGAAGGAGATGGAGTGAGTATTTCGAAGGTTTGTTGAATGTGTTTGATGATAGAGTGGCAGATATAGGGTGTTTTGGTCGAGGTGATGTGCAAAGTGAGAGGGTTAGGGAAAATGATTTGGTAAACAGAGAAGAGGTAGTGAAAGCTTTGCGGAAGATGAAAGCCGGCAAGGCAGCAGGTTTGGATGGTATTGCAGTGGAATTTATTAAAAAAGGGGGTGACTGTATTGTTGACTGGCTGGTAAGGTTATTTAATGTATGTATGACTCATGGTGAGGTGCCTGAGGATTGGCGGAATGCGTGCATAGTGCCATTGTACAAAGGCAAAGGGGATAAGAGTGAGTGCTCAAATTACAGAGGTATAAGTTTGTTGAGTATTCCTGGTAAATTATATGGGAGGGTATTGATTGAGATGGTGAAGGCATGTACAGAGCATCAGATTGGGGAAGAGCAGTGTGGTTTCAGAAGTGGTAGAGGATGTGTGGATCAGGTGTTTGCTTTGAAGAATGTATGTGAGAAATACTTAGAAAAGCAAATGGATTTGTATGTAGCATTTATGGATCTGGAGAAGGCATATGATAGAGTTGATAGAGATGCTCTGTGGAAGGTATTAAGAATGTATGGTGTGGGAGGAAAGTTGTTAGAAGCAGTGAAAAGTTTTTATCGAGGATGTAAGGCATGTGTACGTGTAGGAAGAGAGGAAAGTGATTGGTTCTCAGTGAATGTAGGTTTGCGGCAGGGGTGTGTGATGTCTCCATGGTTGTTTAATTTGTTTATGGATGGGGTTGTTAGGGAGGTAAATGCAAGAGTTTTGGAAGGAGGGGCAAGTATGAAGTCTGTTGGGGATGAGAGAGCTTGGGAAGTGAGTCAGTTGTTGTTCGCTGATGATACAGCGCTGGTGGCTGACTCATGTGAGAAACTGCAGAAGCTGGTGACTGAGTTTGGAAAAGTGTGTGGAAGAAGAAAGTTAAGAGTAAATGTGAATAAGAGCAAGGTTATTAGGTACAGTAGGGTTGAGGGTCGGGACAATTGGGAGGTGAGTTTGAATGGAGAAAAACTGGAGGTAGTGAAGTGTTTTAGATATCTGGGAGTGGATCTGTCAGCGGATGGAACCATGGAAGCGGAAGTGGATCATAGGGTGGGGGAGGGGGCGAAAATCCTGGGGGCCTTGAAGAATGTGTGGAAGTCGAGAACATTATCTCGGAAAGGAAAAATGGGTATGTTTGAAGGAATAGTGGTTCCAACAATGTTGTATGGTTGCGAGGCGTGGGCTATGGATAGAGTTGTGCGCAGGAGGATGGATGTGCTAGAAATGAGATGTTTGAGGACAATGTGTGGTGTGAGGTGGTTTGATCGAGTGAGTAACGTAAGGGTAGGAGAGATGTGTGGAAATAAAAAGAGCGTGGTTGAGAGAGCAGAAAAGGGTGTTTTGAAGTGGTTTGGGCACATGGAGAGGATGAGTGAGGAAAGATTGACCAAGAGGATATATGTGTCGGAGGTGGAGGGAACAAGGAGAAGAGGGAGACCAAATTTGAGGTGGAGAGATGGAGTGAAAAAGATTTTGTGTGATCGGGGCCTGAGCATGCAGGAGGGTGAAAGGAGGGCAAGGAATTGAGTGAATTGGATCGATGTGGTATACCGGGGTTGACGTGCTGTCAGTGGATTGAATCAGGGCATGTGGGGCGTCTGGGGTAAACCATGGAAAGCTGTGTAGGTATGTATATTTGCGTGTGTGGACGTATGTATATACATGTGTATGGGGGGGGGGGGGTTAGGCCATTTCTTTCGTCTGTTTCCTTGCGCTACCTCGCAAACGCGGGAGACAGCGACAAAGTATAATGAAAAAATAAATAAATAAATATATATATATATATATATATATATATATATATATATATATATATATATATATATATATATAGGTATATATATATATCTAACTATCGATCTATCTATCTATCTATCTATCGATCTATCTATCTATCTATCTATCTATCTATCTATCTATCTATATATATATATATATATATATATATATATATATATATATATATATATATATATATATATATATATATATATATATATATATATATAGGTATATATATCTATCTATCTATCGATATCTATCTATCTATCTATCTATCGATCTATCTATCTATCTATCTATCTATCTATCTATCTATATATATATATATATATATATATATATATTTATATATATATATATATATATATATATATATATATATATTATTTTTTTTTTTTTTTTTATACTTTGTCGCTGTCTCCCGCGTTTGCGAGGTAGCGCAAGGAAACAGACGAAAGAAATGGCCCCCCCCCCCATACACATGTACATACACACGTCCACACACGCAAATATACATACCTACACAGCTTTCCATGGTTTACCCCAGACGCTTCACATGCCTTGATTCACTCCACTGACAGCACGTCAACCCCTGTATACCACATCGCTCCAATTCACTCTAGTCCTTGCCCTCCTTTCACCCTCCTGCATGTTCAGGCCCCGATCACACAAAATCTTTTTCACTCCATCTTTCCACCTCCAATTTGGTCTCCCTCTTCTCCTCGTTCCCTCCACCTCCGACACATATATCCTCTTGGTCAATCTTTCCTCACTCATTCTCTCCATGTGCCCAAACCATTTCAAAACACCCTCTTCTGCTCTCTCAACCACGCTCTTTTTATTTCCACACATCTCTCTTACCCTTACGTTACTCACTCGATCAAACCACCTCACACCACACATTGTCCTCAAACATCTCATTTCCAGCACATCCATCCTCCTGCGCACAACTCTATCCATAGCCCACGCCTCGCAACCATACAACATTGTTGGAACCACTATTCCTTCAAACATACCCATTTTTGCTTTCCGAGATAATGTTCTCGACTTCCACACATTTTTCAAGGCTCCCAAAATTTTCGCCCCCTCCCCCACCCTATGATCCACTTCCGCTTCCATGGTTCCATCCGCTGACAGATCCACTCCCAGATATCTAAAACACTTCACTTCCTCCAGTTTTTCTCCATTCAAACTCACCTCCCAATTGACTTGACCCTCAACCCTACTGTACCTAATAACCTTGCTCTTATTCACATTTACTCTTAACTTTCTTCTTCCACACACTTTACCAAACTCAGTCACCAGCTTCTGCAGTTTCTCACATGAATCAGCCACCAGCGCTGTATCATCAGCGAACAACAACTGACTCACTTCCCAAGCTCTCTCATCCCCAACAGACTTCATACTTGCCCCTCTTTCCAGGACTCTTGCATTTACCTCCCTAACAACTCCATCCATAAACAAATTAAACAACCATGGAGACATCACACACCCCTGCCGCAAACCTACATTCACTGAGAACCAATCACTTTCCTCTCTTCCTACACGTACACATGCCTTACATCCTCGATAAAAACTTTTCACTGCTTCTAACAACTTGCCTCCCACACCATATATTCTTAATACCTTCCACAGAGCATCTCTATCAACTCTATCATATGCCTTCTCCAGATCCATAAATGCTACATACAAATCCATTTGCTTTTCTAAGTATTTCTCACATACATTCTTCAAAGCAAACACCTGATCCACACATCCTCTACCACTTCTGAAACCGCACTGCTCTTCCCCAATCTGATGCTCTGTACATGCCTTCACCCTCTCAATCAATACCCTCCCATATAATTTACCAGGAATACTCAACAAACTTATACCTCTGTAATTTGAGCACTCACTCTTATCCCCTTTGCCTTTGTACAATGGCACTATGCACGCATTCCGCCAATCCTCAGGCACCTCACCATGAGTCATACATACATTAAATAACCTTACCAACCAGTCAACAATACAATATATATGTATATATATATATATATATGTATATATATATATATATATATATATATATATATATATATATATATATATATATATATATATATATATATATATATATATATATATATATATATATATATATATATATATATATATATATATATGTGTGTGTGTGTGTGTGTGTGTGTGTGTGTAAGTCTGATCATTATCTTGTGGAGGCTAAGGTGAAGATTTTTATGGGTTTTCAGAAAAGAAGAGTGAATGTTGGGGTGAAGAGGGTGGTGAGAGTAAGTGATCTTGGGAAGGAGACTTGTGTGAGGAAGTACCAGGAGAAACTGAGAGCAATGGAAGTAAGGGGATTGGGGAGGAATGGGATGTATTTAGGGAATCAGTGGTGGATTGCGCAAAAGATGCTTGTGGCATGAGAAGAGTGGGAGGTGGGTTGATTAGACAGGGTAGTGAGTGGTGGGATGAAGAAGTAAGATTATTAGTGAAAGAGAAGAGAGTGGCATTTGGACGATTTTTTCAGGGAAAAAATGCAATTGAGTGGGAGATGTATAAAAGAAAGAGACAGGAGGTCAAGAGAAAGGTGCAAGAGGTGAAAAAGAGGGCAAATGAGAGTTGGGGTGAGAGAGTATCATTAAATCTTAGGGAGAATAAAAAGATGTTCTGGAAGGAGTTAAATAAAGTGCCCAAGAGAAGGGAGCAAATGGGAACTTCAGTGAAGGGCGCAAATGGGGAGGTGATAACAAGTAGTGTTGATGTGAGAAGGAGATGGAGTGAGTATTTTGAAGGTTTGTTGAATGTGTTTGATGATAGAGTGGCAGATATAGTGTGTTTTGGTCGAGGTGGTGTGCAAAGTGAGAGGGTTAGGGAAAATGATTTGGTAAATAGAGAAGAGGTAGTAAAAGCTTTGTGGAAGATGAAAGCCGGCAAGGCAGCAGGTTTGGATGGTATTGCAGTGGAATTTATTAAAAAAGGGGGTGACTGTATTGTTGACTGGTTGGTAAGGTTATTTAATGTATGTATGACTCATGGTGAGGTGCCTGAGGATTGGCGGAATGCGTGCATAGTGCCATTGTACAAAGGCAAAGGGGATAAGAGTGAGTGCTCAAATTACAGAGGTATAAGTTTGTTGAGTATTCCTGGTAAATTATATGGGAGGGTATTGATTGAGAGGGTGAAGGCATGTACAGAGCATCAGATTGGGGAAAAGGAGTGTGGTTTGAGAAGTGGTAGAGGATGTGTAGATCAGGTGTTTGCTTTGAAGAATGTATGCGAGAAATACTTAGAAAAGCAAATGGATTTGTATGTAGCATTTATGGATCTGGAGAAGGCATATGATAGAGTTGATAGAGATGCCCTGTGGAAGGTTTTAAGAATATATGGCGTGGGAGGCAAGTTGTTAGAGGCAGTGAAAAGTTTTTATCGAGGATGTAAGGCATGTGTACGTGTAGGAAGAGAGGAAATTGATTGGTTCTCAGTGAATATAGGTTTGCGGCAGGGGTGTGTGATGTCTCCATGGTTGTTTAATTTGTTTATGGATGGGGTTATTAGGGAGGTGAATGCAAGAGTTTTGGAAAGAGGGGCAAGTATGAAGTCTGTTTTGAATGAGAGAGTTTGGGAAGTGAGTCAATTGTTGTTCGCTGACGATACAGCGCTGGTGGCTGATTCATGTGAGAAACTTTAGAAGCTGGAGACTGAGTTTGGTAACGTGTGTGAAAGAAGAAAGTTAAGAGTAAATGTGAATAAGAGCAAGGTTATTAGGTACAGTAGGGTTGAGTATCAAGTCAACTGGGAGGTAAGTTTGAATGGAGAAAAACTGGAGGAAGTAAAGTGTTTTAGATATCTGGGAGTGGATCTGGCAGCGGATGGAACCATGGAAGCGGAAGTGAATCATAGGGTGGGGGAGGGGGCGAAAGTCCTGGGAGCCTTGAAGAATGTGTGGAAGTCGAGAACATTATCTCGGAAAGCAAAAATGGGTATGTTTGAAGGAATAGTGGTTCCAACAATGTTGTATGGTTGCGAGGCGTGGGCTATGGATAGAGTTGTGCGCAGGAGGGTGGATGTGCTGGAAATGAGATGTTTGAGGACAATGTGTGGTGTGAGATGATTTGATCGAGTAAGTAATGTAAGGGTAAGAGAGATGTGTGGAAATAAAAAGAGCGTGGTTGAGAAAGCAGAAGAGGGTGTTTTGAAATGGTTTGCGCACATGGAGAGAATGAGTGAGGAAAGATTGACCAAGAGGATATATGTGTCGGAGGTGGAGGGAACGAGGAGAAGTGGGAGACCAAATTGGAGGTGGAAAGATGGAGTGAAAAAGATTTTGAGTGATCGGGGCCTGAACGTGCAGGAGGGTGAAATGAAGGCAAGGAATAGAGTGAATTGGATCGATGTGGTATACCGGGGTTGACGTGCTGTAAGTGGATTGAATCAGGGCATGTGAAGCGTCTGGGGTAAACCATGGAAAGTAGTGTGGGGCCTGGATGTGGAAAGGGAGCTGTGGTTTCGGGCATTATTGCATGACAGCTAGAGACTGAGTGTGAACGAATGGGGCCTTTGTTGTCTTTTCCTAGCGCTACCTCGCACACATGAGGGGGGAGGGGGATGGTATTCCATGTGTGGCGAGGTGGCGATGGGAATGAACAAAGGCAGACAGTGTGAGTTGTGTGCATGGGTATATATGTATGTGTCTGTGTGTGTATATATATGTGTACATTGAGATGTATAGGTATGTATATTTGCGTGTGTGGACGTGTATGTATATACATGTGTATGGGGGTGGGTTGGGCCATTTCTTTCGTCTGTTTCCTTGCGCTACCTCGCAAACGCGGGAGACAGCGACAAAGCAAAATAAATAAATATAAATAATATATATATATATATATATATATATATATATATATATATATATATATATATATATATATATATATATATATATATTATCCCTGGGGATAGGGGATTAAGAATACTTCCCACGTATTCCTTGCGTGTCGTAGAAGGCGACTAAAAGGGGAGGGAGCGGGGGGCTGGAAATCCTCCCCTCTCGTTTTTTTTTTTTTTTTTTTTCTCCAAAAGAAGGAACAGAGGGGGCCAAATGAGGATATTCCAAAAAAGGCCCAGTCCTCTGTTCTTAACGCTACCTCGCTAACGCGGGAAATGGCGAATAGTTTAAAAGAAGAAAGAAAAGATATATATATATATATATATATATATATATATATATATATATTATTTATTTTTTTTTTCCAAAGGAAGGAACAGAGAAGGGGGCTGGATGAGGATGTTTCCTCAGAGGCCCAGTCCTCTGTTCTTAACGCTACCTCGCTGACGCGTGAAATGGCGAATAGTATGAAAGAAAGAATATATATATATATATATATATATATATATATATATATATATATATATATATATATATATATATATATATATATATAAATCCTTGAGGATAAGGGAGAAAGAATACTACTTCTCACGCATTCCTCACGCGTCGTAGAAGGCGACTAAAGGGGACGGGAGCGGGTTGGTGGGGGGGGGGGGGCTAGAACCCCTTCCCACCATGTATTTTAACTTTCTAAAACATGAAACAGAAGAAGGAGTCCCGCGGGGAGTGCTCATCCTCCACGAAGGCTCAGATTGGGGTGTCTAAATATGTGTGGATGTGACCAAGATGACAAAAAAAGGAGAGATAGGTAGTATGTTTGAGGAAAGGAACCTGGATGTTTTGGCTCTGAGTGAAACGAAGCTCAAGGGTAAAGGGGAAGAGTGGTTTGGGAATGTCTTGGGAGTAAAGTCAGGGGTTGGTGAGAGGACAAGAGCAAGGGAGGAAGTAGCACTACTCCTGACACAGGAGTGGTGGGAGTATGTGATAAAGTGTAATAAAGTTATGTCTAGATTGATATGGGTAAAACTGAAAGTGGATGGAGAGAGATGGGTGATTATTGCTGCCTATGCACCTGGGCATGAGAAGTAAGATCATGAGAGGCAAGTGTTTTGGGAGCAGCTGAGTGAGTGAATTAGCAGTTTTGATGCACGAGACCGGGTTATAGTGATGGGTGATTTGAATGCAAAGGTGAGTAATGTGGCAGTTGAGGGAATAATTGGTGTGCATCGGGTGTTCAGTGTTGCAAATGGAAATTGTGAAGAGCTTGCAGATTTGTGTTCTGAAAAAGGACTGATGATTGGGAATACCTGGTTTAAGAAGAGAGATATATATAAGTATACGTATGTAAGTACGAGAGATGGCCAGAGAGTGTTATTGGATTATTATGTTAATATGCTGCTAATATGCTGAGAGGTGCAACTAGACAGATGTCTGATCATTATCTTGAGGAGGCGAATGTGAGGATTCGTAGATGTTTTCAGAAAAAAGAGAGAATGTTGGGGTGAAAAGGGTGGTGAGAGTAAGTAAGCTTGGGAGGGAGAGCTCTGTGAGGAAGTACCAGGAGAGATTGAATGCAGAATGTAAAAAGGTGAGAGCAAAGGACGTAAGGGGAATGGGGGAGGAATGGGATGTATTTCGGGAAGCAGCGATGGCTTGCGCAAAAGATGCTTGTGGCATCAGAAGCGAGGGAGGTGGGCAGATTAGAAAGGGTAGTGAGTGGTGGGATAAAGAAGTAAGATTATTAGTGAAAGAGAAGAGAGAGGCATTTGAACGATTTTTACAGGGAAAGAGTACAAATGACTTGGAGATGTATAAGAGAAAGAGGCAGGAGGTCAAGAGAAAGGTGCAATAGGTGAAAAAGAGGGCAAATGAGAGTTGGGTGAGAGAGTATCACTATTTTTAGGGAGAATAAAAAGATGTTTTGGAAGAAGGTAAATAAAGTGCGTAAGACAAGAGAAAAAATTGGAACATCGGTGAAGGGGGCTAATGGGGAGGTAATAACAAGTAGCAGTGATGTGAGGAGTTGGAGTGAGTATTTTGAGAGGGTCAGGGAAAATGATTTGGTAAAGAGAGAAGAGGTAGTAAAAGCTTTCCGTGAGACGAAAGCCGGCAAGGCGGGGGGTTGGATAGTATTGCAGTAGAATTTGATAAAAAAAAAAAAGAGGGGGTGACTGTGTTATTGACTGGTTGGTGAGGATATTCAATGTATGTGTGGCTCGTGGTGAAGTGCCTGAGGATTGACGAAATGCATGCATAGTGCCATTGTACAAAGGCAAAAGGGGATAAAGGTGAGTCTTCAAATCTGTTGAGTATTCCTGGGGTATTATACGAGAGGGTTTTGATTGAGAGGGTGAAGGCATGTAAAGAGCATCAGACTGGGGAAGAGCAGTGTGGTTTCAGAAGTGGTAGAGGATGTATGAATCAAGTGTTTGCTTTGAAGAATGTATGCGAGAAATACTTAGAAAAACAAATGGATTTGTATGTAGCTTTTGTGGATCTGATGAAGGCATATGATAGGACTGATAGAGATGCTCTGTGCAAGGTATTAAGAATATGTAGTGTGGGAGGCAAGTTGCTAGAAGCAGTGAAAAGTTTTTATCGAAGATGTAAGGCATGCGCACGATTAGGGTGAGTGATATTTCCATGGTTGTTTGATTTGTTTATGGATGGGGTTGTTAGGGAGGTGAATGCAAGAGTTTTGGAGAGAGGGGCAAGTATGCAGTGTGTTCTGTATGAGAGGGCTTGGGAAGTGAGTTAGTTGTTGTTTGCTGATGATACAGCGCTGGTGGCTGATTCGGGTGAGAAACTGCAAAAGCTGGCGACTGAGTTTGGTAAAGTGTGTGAAAAAAAAAGCAGGCAGTAAATGTGAATAAGATCAAGGTTATTAGGTACAGTAGGGTTGAGGGACAAGTCAATTGGGAGGTAAGTGTGAATAGA
Source organism: Panulirus ornatus (assembly GCF_036320965.1). NCBI lineage: Eukaryota > Metazoa > Arthropoda > Malacostraca > Decapoda > Palinuridae > Panulirus > Panulirus ornatus. The sequence goes on from NC_092241.1 coordinate 59,432,490, forward strand.
AAAACTGGAGGAAGTGAAGTTTTTAGATATCTGGAAGTGGATTTGGCAGTGGATAGAACCATGGAAACGGAAGTCTGTCACAGGGTGGAGGAGCGGGCGAAGGTTCTGGGAGCGTTGAAGAATGTGTGGAAGGCGAGAACATTATCTCGGAAAGCAAAAATGGGTATGTTTGAAGGAATAGTGCTTCCAACAATGTTATATGGTTGCGAGGCGTGGGTGCATTGAAATGGTTTGGTCACATGGAGACAATGAGTGAGGAAAGATTGACAAAGAGGATATACGTGTCAGAGGTGGAGGGAACGAGGAGAAGTGGGAGACCAAATTGGATGTGGAAGGATGGAGTAAAAAAGATTTTGAGCGATCGGGGCCTGAACTTGCAGGAGGGTGAAAGGCGCGCAAGGAATAAAGTGAATTGGAACGATGTGGTATACCGGGGTCGACGTGATGTCAATGGATTGAATCAGGGCATGTGAAGAGTCTTGGGTAAACCATGGAAAGTTTTGTGGGGACTGGATGTGAAAAGGGGGCTGTGTTTTGGGTGCATTATACATGACAGCTAGAGACTGAGTGTGAACGAATGGGGACTTAGTTGTCTTTTCCTAGCGCTACCTCGCACACATGAGGGGGGAGGGGGATGTTATTCCATGTGTGGCGAGGTGGTAATGGGAATGAATAAAGGCAGACTGTATGAATTATGTACATGTGTATATATGTATATGTCTGTGTGTGTATATATATGTGTACATTGAGATGTATAGGTATGTATATTTGCGTGTGTGGACGTGTATGTTTATACATGTGTATGGGGGTGGGTTGGGCCATTTCTTTCGTCTGTTTCCTTGCGCTACCTCGCAAACGCGGGAAACAGCGACAAAGCAAAATAGATAAATAAATATATTAATGAATAAATAAATAAATAAATATATATATATATATATATATATATATATATATATATATATATATATATATATATATATATATATATATGTTTTTTTTCTTTCTTTTTTTTTTGCTTTGTCGCTGTCTCCCGCGTTTGCGAGGTAGCGCAAGGAAACAGACGAAAGAAATGGCCCAACCCACCCCATACTCATGTATATACATACACGTCCACACACGCAAATATACATACCTACACAGCTTTCCATGGTTTACCCCAGACGCTTCACATGCACTGATTCAATCCACTGACAGCACGTCAACCCCGGTATACCACATCGATCCAATTCACTCTATTCCTTTCCCTCCTTTCACCCTCCTGCATGTTCAGGCCCCGATCACACAAAATCTTTTTCACTCCATCTTTCCACCTCCAGTTTGGTCTCCCACTTCTCCTCGTTCCCTCCACCTCCGACACATATATCCTCTTGGTCAATCTTTCCTCACTCATTCTCTTCATGTGCCCAAACCATTTCAAAACACCCTCCTCTGCTCTCTCAACCACGCTCTTTTTATTTCCACGCATCTGTCTTACCCTTACGTTACTTACTCGATCAAACCACCTCACACCACACATTTTCCTCAAACATCTCATTTCCAGCATATCCACCCTCCTGCGTACAACTCTATCCATAGCCCACGCCTCGCAACCATACAACATTGTTGGAACCACTATTCCTTCAAACATACCCATTTTTGCTTTCCGAGATAATGTTCTCGACTTCCACACATTCTTCAAGGCTCCCAGGATTTTCGCCCCCTCCCCACCCTATGATCCACTTCCGCTTCCATGGTTCCATCCGCTGCCAGATCCACTCCTAGATATCTAAAACACTTTACTTCCTACAGTTTTTCTCCATTCAAACTTACCTCCCAATTGACTTGACCCTCAACCCTACTGTACCTAATAACCTTGCTCTTATTCACATTTACTCTTAACTTTCTTCTTTCACACACTTTACCAAACTCAGTCACCAGCTTCTGCAGTTTCTCACATGAATCAGCCACCAGCGCTGTATCATCAGTGAACAACAACTGACTCACTTCCCAAGCTCTCTCATCCACAACAGACTTCATACTTGCCCCTCTTTCCAAAACTCTTGCATTCACCTCCCTAACAACCCCATCCATAAACAAATTAAACAACCATGGAGACATCACACACCCCTGCCGCAAACCTACATTCACTGAGAACCAATCACTTTCCTCTCTTCCTACACGTACACATGCCTTACATCCTCGATAAAAACTTTTCACTGCTTCTAACAACTTTCCTCCCACACCATATATTCTTAATACCTTCCACAGAGCATCTCTATCAACTCTATCATATGCCTTCTCCAGATCCATAAATGCTACATACAAATCCATTTGCTTTTCTAAGTATTTCTCACATACATTCTTCAAAGCAAACACCTGATCCACACATCCTCTACCACTTCTGAAACCACACTGCTCTTCCCCAATCTGATGCTCTGTACATGCCTTCACCCTCTCAATCAATACCCTCCCATATAATTTACCAGGAATACTCAACAAACTTATACCTCTGAAATTTGAGCACTCACTCTTATCCCCTTTGCCTTTGTACAATAGCACTATGCACGCATTCCGCCAATCCCCAGGCACCTCACCATGAGTCATACATACATTAAATAACCTTACCAACCAGTCAATAATACAGTCACCCCCTTTTTTAATAAATTCCACTGCAATACCATCCAAACCTGCTGCCTTGCCGGCTTTCATCTTCCGCAAAGCTTTTACTACCTCTTCTCTGTTTACCAAATCATTTTCCCTAACCCTCTCACTTTGCACACCACCTCGACCAAAGCACCCTATATCTCCCACTCCATCATCAAACACATTCAACAAACCTTCAAAATACTCACTCCATCTCTTTCTCACATCACCACTACTTGTTATCACCACCCCATTTGCGCCCTTCACTGAAGTTCCCATTTGCTCCCTTTTCTTTCGCACTTTATTTACCTCCTTCCAGAACATCCTTTTATTCTCCCTAAAATTTAATGATACTCTCTCACCCCAACTCTCATTTGCCCTCTTTTTCACCTCTTGCACCTTTCTCTTGACCTCCTGTCTCTTTCTTTTATACATCTCCCACTCAATTGCATTTTTTCCCTGCAAAAATCGTCCAAATGCCTCTCTCTTCTCTTTCACTAATACTCTTACTTCTTCATCCCACCACTCACTACCCTTTCTAATCAACCCACCTTCCACGCTTCTCATGCCACAAGCATCTTTTGCGAAATCCATCAGTGATTCCCTAAATATATCCCATTCCTCCCCCACTCCCCTTACTTCCATTGCTCACACGTTTTTCCATTCTGTACTCAGTCTTTCCTGGTACTTCCTCACACAAGTCTCCTTCCCAAGGTCACTCACTCTCACCACCCTCTTCACCCCAACATTCACTCTTCTTTTCCGAAAACCCATACAAATCTTCACCTTAGCCTCCACAAGATAATGATCAGACATCCCTCCAGTTGAACCTCTCAGCACATTTCCAATATATATATATTATTATTTTTTTTATTATACTTTGTCGCTGTCTCCCGCGTTTGCGAGGTAGCGCAAGGAAACAGACGGAAGAAATGCCCCCCCCCCATACACATGTATATACATACGTCCACACACGCAAATATACATACCTACACAGCTTTCCATGGTTTACCCAAACGCTTCACATGCCTTGATTCAATCCACTGACAGCACGTCAACCCCCGGTATACCACATCGCTCCAATTCACTCTATTCCTTGCCCTCCTTTCACCCTCCTGCATGTTCAGGCCCCGATCACACAAAATCTTTTTCACTCCATCTTTCCACCTCCAATTTGGTCTCCCTCTTCTCCTCGTTCCCTCCACCTCCGACACATATATCCTCTTGGTCAATCTTTCCTCACTCATTCTCTCCATGTGCCCAAACCACTTCAAAACACCCTCTTCTGCTCTCTCAACCACGCTCTTTTTATTTCCACACATCTGTCTTACCCTTACGTTACTCACTCGATCAAACCACATCACACCACACATTGTCCTCAAACATCTCATTTCCAGCACATCCATCCTCCTGCGCACAACTCTATCCATAGCCCACGCCTCGCAACCATACAACATTGTTGGAACCACTATTCCTTCAAACATACCCATTTTTGCTTTCCGAGATAATGTTCTCGACTTCCACACATTCTTCAAGGCCCCCAGAATTTTCGCCCCCTCCCCCACCCTATGATCCACTTCCGCTTCCATGGTTCCATCCGCTGCCAGATCCACTCCTAGATATCTAAAACACTTCACTTCCTCCAGTTTTTCTCCATTCAAAGTCACCTCCCAATTGACTTGACCCTCAACCCTACTGTACCTAATAACCTTGCTCTTATTCACATTTACTGTTAACTTTCTTCGTTCACACACTTTACCAAACTCAGTCACCAGCTTCTGCAGTTTCTCACATGAATCAGCCACCAGCGCTGTATCATCAGCGAACAACAACTGACTCACTTCCCAAGCTCTCTCATCCCCAACAGACTTCATACTTGCCCCTCTTTCCAAAACTCTTGCATTTACCTCCCTAACAACCCCATCCATAAACAAATTAAACAACCATGGAGACATCACACACCCCTGCCGCAAACCTACATTCACTGAGAACCAATCACTTTCCTCTCTTCCTACACGTACACATGCCTTACATCCTCGATAAAAACTTTTCACTGCTTCTAACAACTTTCCTCCCACACCATATATTCTTAATACCTTCCACAGAGCATCTCTATCAACTCTATCATATGCCTTCTCCAGATCCATAAATGCTACATACAAATCCATTTGCTTTTCTAAGTATTTCTCACATACATTCTTGAAAGCAAACACCTGATCCACACATCCTCTACCACTTCTGAAACCACACTGCTCTTCCCCAATCTGATGCTCTGTACATGCCTTCACCCTCTCAATCAATACCCTCCCATATAATTTACCAGGAATACTCAACAAACTTATACCTCTGTAATTTGAGCACTCACTCTTATCCCCTTTGCCTTTGTACAATGGCACTATGCACGCATTCTGCCAATCCTCAGGCACCTCACCATTAGTCGTACATACATTGAATAACCTTACCAACCAGTCAACAATACAGTCACCCCCTTTTTTAATAAATTCCACTGCAATACCATCCAAACCTGCTGCCTTGCCGGCTTTCATCTTCCGCAAAGCTTTCACTACCTCTTCTCTGTTTACCAAATCATTTTCCCTAACCCTCTCACTTTGCACACCACCTCGACCAAAACACCCTATATCTGCCACTCTATCATCAAACACATTCAACAAACCTTCAAAATACTCACTCCATCTCCTTCTCACATCACCACTACTTGTTATCACCTCCCCATTTGCGCCCTTCACTGAAGTTCCCATTTGCTCCCTTGTCTTACGCACTTTTTCTACCTCCTTCCAGAACATCTTTTCATTCTCCCTAAAATTTAATGATACTCTCTCATCCCAACTCTCATTTGCCCTTTTTTTCACCTCTTGCACCTTTCTCTTGACCTCCTGTCTCTTTCTTTTATACATCTCCCACTCAATTGCATTTTTTCCCTGCAAAAATCGTCCAAATGCCTCTCTCTTCTCTTTCACTAATACTCTTACTTCTTCATCCCACCACTCACTACCCTTTCTAATCAACCCACCTCCCACTCTTCTCATGCCACAAGCATCTTTTGCGAAATCCATCACTGATTCCCTAAATACATCCCATTCCTCCCCCACTCCCCTTACTTCCATTGTTCTCACCTTTTTCCATTCTGTACTCAGTCTCTCCTGGTACTTCCTCACACAGGTCTCCTTCCCAAGCTCACTTACTCTCACCACCCTCTTCACCCCAACATTCACTCTTCTTTTCTAAAAACCCATACAAATCTTCACCTTAGCCTCCACAAGATAATGATCAGACATCCCTCCAGTTGCACCTCTCAGCACATTAACATCCAAAAGTCTCTCTTTCGCACGCCTGTCAATTAACACGTAATCCAATAACGCTCTCTGGCCATCTCTCCTACTTACATAAGTATACTTATGTATATCTCGCTTTTTAAACCAGGTATTCCCAATCATCAGTCCTTTTTCAGCACATAAATTTACAAGCTCTTCACCATTTCCATTTACAACACTGAACACCCCATGTATACCAATTATTCCCTCAACTGCCACATTACTCACCTTTGCATTCAAATCACCCATCACTATAACCCGGTCTCGTGCATCAAAACCACTAACACACTCATTCAGCTGCTCCCAAAACACTTGCCTCTCATGATCTTTCTTCTCATGCCCAGGTGCATATGCACCAATAATCACCCACCTCTCTCCATCAACTTTCAGTTTTACCCATATTAATCGAGAATTTACTTTCTTACATTCTATCACATACTCCCACAACTCCTGTTTCAGGAGTATTGCTACTCCTTCCCTTGCTCTTGTCCTCTCACTAACCCCTGACTTTACTCCCCAGACATTCCCAAACCACTCTTCCCCTTCACCCTTGAGCTTCGTTTCACTCAGAGCCAAAACATCCAGGTTCCTTTCCTCAAACATACTACCTATCTCTCCTTTTTTCATATCTTGGTTACATCCACACACATTTAGGCACCCCACTCTGAGCCTTCGAGGAGGATGAGCACTCCCCGCGTGACTCCTTCTTCTGTTTCCCATTTTAGAAAGTTAATACAAGGAGGGGAGGATTTCTGGCCCCCCGCTCCCGTCCCCTCTAGTCGCTTTCTACGACACGCGAGGAATACGTGGGAAGTATTCTTTCACCCCTATCCCCAGGGATAATATACATATATATATACATATACACATACACACACATACACATACATACGCACATATACACACACACACACATACATATATATACATATGAAAAATGTAAGAAACAATTTAGAAAACTGAAACTTCTAGCTTGAAATGAATGAAAAAATGAATGTCACATAATGGTTCAACCTCTGGCTATGGAAAAAGGAAATGTATAATTTATTTACACAAACGTCAATAGCAGTTCTCATCAATTTAACCACTGTATCAATAAGCTTCAATGTCTAAGCTACATTTTTCTCCAGTTTCACTATTTTCTTGTCAAAACACCATGTCTCCCCTGATGATGTGATTATTACACGAAAGTGCACTTGGGAACTTATCGTGTTTCATTTTACCCGTGGACTCATAGGAATATATATATATATATATATATATATATATATATATATATATATATATATATATATATATATATATATATATATATATATATATATATATATATATTTTTTTTTTTTTTTTCTTTTTTTTTATACTTTGTCGCTGTCTCCCGCGTTTGCGAGGTAGCGCAAGGAAACAGACGAAAGAAATGGCCCAACCCCCCCCCATACACATGTATATACACACGTCCACACACGCAAATATACATACCTACACAGCTTTCCATGGTTTACCCCAGACGCCTCACATGCCTTGATTCAATCCACTGACAGCACGTCAACCCCGGTATACCACATCGCTCCAATTCACTCTATTCCTTGCCCTCCTTTCACCCTCCTGCATGTTCAGGCCCCGATCACACAAAATCTTTTTCACTCCATCTTTCCACCTCCAATTTGGTCTCCCTCTTCTTCTTGCTCCCTCCACCTCCGACACATATATCCTCTTGGTCAATCTTTCCTCACTCATCCTCTCCATGTGCCCAAACCACTTCAAAACATATATATATATATATATATATATATATATATATATATATATATATATATATATATATATATATATATATATATATATATATATATATATATATATATATATATATAACAACTGACTCACTTCCCAAGCTCTCTCATCCCCAACAGACATCATACTTGACCCTCTTTCCAAAACTCTTGCATTCACCTCCCTAACAACCCCATCCATAAACAAATTAAACAACCATGGAGACATCACACACCCCTGCCGCAAACCTACATTCACTGAGAACCAATCATTTTCCTCTTTTCCTACACGTACACACGGCTTACATCCTCGATAAAAACTTTTCACTGCTTCTAACAACTTGCCTCCCACACCATATATTCTTAATACCTTTCACAGAGCATCTCTATCAACTCTATCATATGCCTTCTCCAGATCCATAAATGCTACATACAAATCCATTTGCTTTTCTAAGTATTTCTCACATACATTCTTCAAAGCAAACACCTGATCCACACATCCTCTACCACTTCTGAAACCACACTGCTCTTCCCCAATCTGATGCTCTGTACATGCCTTCACCCTCTCAATCAATACCCTGCCATATAATTTACCAGGAATACTCAACAAACTTACACCTCTGTAATTTGAGCACTCACACTTATCCCCTTTGCCTTTGTACAATGGCACTATGCACGCATATCGCCAATCCTCAGGCACCTCACCATGAGTCATACATACATTAAATAACCTTACCAACCAGTCAATAATACAGTCACCCCCTTTTTTAATAAATTCCACTGCAATACCATCCAAACCTGCTGCCTTGCCGGCTTTCATCTTCCGCAAAGCTTTTACTACCTCTTCTCTGTTTACCAAATCATTTTCCCTAACCCTCTCACTTTGCACACCACCTCGACCAAAACACCCTATATCTGCCACTCTATCATCAAACACATTCAACAAACCTTCAAAATACTCACTCCATCTCTTTCTCACAACACCACTACTTGTTATCACCTCCCCATTAGCGCCCTTCACTGAAGTTCCCATTTGCTCCCTTGTCTTACACACTTTATTTACCTCCTTCCAGAACATCCTTTTATTCTCCCTAAAATTTAATGATACTCTCTCACCCCAACTCTCATTTGCCCTCTTTTTCACCTCTTGCACCTTTCTCTTGACCTCCTGTCTCTTTCTTTTATACATCTCCCACTCAATTTCATTTTTTCCCTGCAAAAATCGTCCAAATGCCTCTCTCTTCTTTTTCACTAATAATCTTACTTCTTCATCCTACCACTCACTACCCTTTCTAATCAACCCACCTCCCACTCTTCTCATGCCACAAGCATCTTTTGCGCAATCCATCACTGATTCCCTAAATACATCCCATTCCTCCCCCACTCCCCTTACTTCCATTGTTCTCACCTTTTTCCATTCTGTACTCAGTCTCTCCTGGTACTTCCTCACACAAGTCTCCTTCCCAAGCTCACTTACTCTCACCACCCTCTTCACCCCAACATTCACTCTTCTTTTCTGAAAACCCATACAAATCTTCACCTTAGCCTCCACAAGATTATGATCAGACATCCCTCCAGTTGCACCTATTAGCACATTAACATCCAAAAGTCTCTCTTTCGCGCGCCTGTCAATTAACACGTAATCCAATAACGCTCTCTGGCCATCTCTCCAGAATTGAAAAAGGTGAGAACACAGGAAGTAAGGGGAGTATGGGAGGAATGGGATGTATTTAGGGAATCAGTGATGGACTGCGCAAAAGATGCTTGTGGCATGAGAAGAGTGGGAGGTGGGTTGATTAGAAAGGGTAGTTAGTGATGGGATGAAGAAGTAAGATTATTAGTGAAAAAGAAGAGAGAGGCATTTGGACGATTTTTGCAGGAAAAAAATGAAATTGAGTGGGAGATGTATAAAAGAAAGAGACAGGAGGTCAAGAGAAAGGTGCAAGAGGTGAAAAAGAGGGCAAATGAGAGTTGGGGTGAGAGAGTATCATTAAATTTTAGGGAGAATAAAAAGATGTTCTGGAAGGAGGTAAATAAAGTGCGTAAGACAGGGGAGCAAATGGGAGCTTCAGTGATGGGCGCAAATGGGGACGTGATAACAAGTAGTGGTGATGTGAGAAGGAGATGGAGTGAGTATTTTGAAGGTATGTTGAATGTGTTTGCTGATAGAGTGGCAGATATAGGGTGTTTTGGTCGAGGTGGTGTGCAAAGTGAGAGGGTTAGGGAAAATGATTTGGTAAACAGAGAAGAGGTAGTAAAAGCTTTGCGGAAGATGAAAGCCGGCAAGGCAGCAGGTTTGGATGGTATTGCAGTGGAATTTATTAAAAAAGGGGGTGACTGTATTGTTGACTGGTTGGTAAGGTTATTTAATGTATGTATGACTCATGATGAGGTGCCTGAGGATAGGCGGAATGCGTGCATAGTGCCATTTTACAAAGGCAAAGGGGATAAGAGTGAGTGCTCAAGTTTCAGAGGTATAAGTTTGTTGAGTATTCCTGGTAAATTATAGGGGAGGGTATTGATTGAGAGGGTGAAGGCATGTGCAGAGCATCAGACTGGGGAAGAGCAGTGTGGTTTCATAAGTGACAGAGCATGTGTGGATCAGGTGTTTGCTTCAAGAATGTATGTGAGAAATACTTAGAAAAGCAAATGGATTTGTATGCAGCATTTATGGATCTGGAGAAGGCATATGATAGAGTTGATAGAGATGCTCTGTGGAAGGTATTAAGAATATTTGGTGTGGGAGGCAAGTTGTTAGAAGCAGTGAAAAGTTTTTATCGAGGATGTAAGGCATGTGTACGTGTAGGAAGAGAGGAAAGTGATTGGTTCTCAGTGAATGTAGGTTTGCGGCAGGGGTGTGTGATGTCTCCATGGTTGTTTAATTTGTTTATGGATGGGGTTGTTAGGGAGGTGAATGCAAGAGTTTTGGAAAGAGGGGCAATTATGAAGTCTGTTGTGGATGAGAGAGCTTGGGAAGTGAGTCAGTTGTTGTTCACTGATGATACAGCGCTGGTGGCTGATTCATGTGAGAAACTGCAGAAGCTGGTGACTGAGTTTGGTAAAGTGTGTGAAAGAAGAAAGTTAAGGGTAAATGTGAATAAGAGCAAGGTTATTAGGTACAGTAGCGTTGAGGGTCAAGTCAATTGGGAGGTAAGTTTGAATGGAGAAAAACTGGAGGAAGTAAAGTGTTTTAGATATCTGGGAGTGGATCTGGCAGCGGATGGAACCATGGAAGCGAAAGTGGATCATAGGGTGGGGGAGGGGGCGAAAATCCTGGGAGCTTTGAAGAATGTGTGGAAGTCGAGAACATTATCTCGGAAAGCAAAAATGGGTATGTTTGAAGGAATAGTGGTTCCAACAATTTTGTATGGTTGCGAGGCGTGGGCTATGGATAGAGTTGTGCGCAGGAGGATGGATGTGCTGGAAATGAGATGTTTGAGGACAATGTGTGGTGTGAGGTGGTTTGATCGAGTGAGTAACGTAAGGGTAAGAGAGATGTGTGGAAATAAAAAGATCGTGGTTGAGAGAGCAGAAGAGGGTGTTTTGAAATGGTTTGGGCACATGGTGAGAATGAGTGAGGAAAGATTGACCAAGAGGATATATGTGTCGGAGGTGGAGGGAACGAGGAGAAGTGGGAGACCAAATTGGAGGTGGAAAGATGGAGTGAAAAAGATTTTGTGTGATCGGGGCCTGAACGTGCAGGAGGGTGAAAGGAGGGCAAGGAATAGAGTGAATTGGATCGATGTGGTATACCGGAGTTGAAGTGCTGTCAGTGGATTGAATCAGGGCATGTGAAGTGTCGTGGGTAAACCATGGAAAGCTGTGTAGGTATGTATATTTGCGTGTGTTGACGTGTATGTATATACATGTATATGGGGGTGGGTTGGGCAATTTCTTTCGTCTGTTTCGTTGCGCTGCCTCGCAAACGCGGGAGACAGCGACAAAGCAAAAAAAAAAAAAGAGAAAAATAATATATATATATATATATATATATATATATATATATATATATATATATATATATATATATATATATATATATATATATATATATATATATATATTTTTTTTTTTTTTTTTGTTTTCTTTTTTTTTGCTGTCTCCCGCGTTTGCGAGGTAGCGCAAGGAAACAGACGAAAGAAATGGCCCAACCCACCCCCATACACATGTATATACATACGTCTACACACGCAAATATATATATATATATATATATATATATATATATATATATATATATATATATATATATATATTTTTTTTTATACTTTGTCGCTGTCTCCCGCGTTTGCGAGGTAGCGCAAGGAAACAGACGAAAGAAATGGCCCCCCCCCATACACATGTATATACATACGTCCACACACGCAAATATACACACCTACACAGCTTTCCATGGTTTACCCCAGACGCTTCACATGCCTTGATTCAATCCACTGACAGCACGTCAGCCCCGGTATACCACATCGCTCCAATTCACTCTATTCCTTGCCCTCCTTTCACCCTCCTGCATGTTCAGGCCCCAATCACACAAAATCTTTTTCACTCCATCTTTCCACCTCCAATTTGGTCTCCCTCTTCTCCTTGTTCCCTCCACCTCCGACACATATATCCTCCTGGTCAATCTTTCCTCACTCATTCTCTCCATGTGCCCAAAGCACTTCAAAACACCCTCTTCTGCTCTCTCAACCACACTCTTTTTATTTCCACACATCTCTCTTACCCTTACGTTACTCACTCGATCAAACCACCTCACACCACACATTGTCCTCAAACATCTCATTTCCAGCACATCCATCCTCCTGCGCACAACTCTATCCATAGCCCACGCCTTGCAACCATACAACATTGTTGGAACCACTATTCCTTCAAACATACCCATTTTTGCTTTTCGAGATAATGTTTTCGACTTCCACACATTCTTCAAGGCCCCCAGAATTTTCGCCCCCTCCCCCACCCTATGATCCACTTCCGCTTCCATGGTTCCATTCGCTGCCAGATCCACTCCCAGATATCTAAAACACTTTACTTCCTCCAGTTTTTCTCCATTCAAACTCACCTCCCAATTGACTTGACCCTCAACCCTACTGTACCTAATAACCTTGCTCTTATTCACATTTACTCTTAACTTTCTTCTTCCACACACTTTACCAAACTCAGTCACCAGCTTCTGCAGTTTCACACATGAATCAGCCACCAGCGCTGTGTCATCAGCGAACAACAACTGACTCACTTCCCAAGCTCTCTCATCCCCAACAGACTTCATACTTGCCCCTCTTTCCAAAACTCTTGCATTCACCTCCCTAACAACCCCATCCATAAACAAATTAAACAACCATGGAGACATCACACACCCCTGTCGCAAACCTACATTCACTGAGAACCAATCACTTTCCTCTCTTCCTACACGTACACATGCCTTACATCCTCGATAAAAACTTTTCACTGCTTCTAACAACTTTCCTCCCACACCATATATTCTTAATACCTTCCACAGAGCATCTCTATCAACTCTATCATATGCCTTCTCCAGATCCATAAATGCTACATACAAATCCATTTGCTTTTCTAAGTATTTCTCACATACATTCTTCAAAGCAAACACCTGATCCACACATCCTCTACCACTTCTGAAACCACACTGCTCTTCCCCAATCTGATGCTCTGTACATGCCTTCACCCTCTCAATTAATACCCTCCCATATAATTTACCAGGAATACTCAACAAACTTATACCTCTGTAATTTGAGCACTCACTCTTATCCCCTTTGCCTTTGTACAATGGCACTATGCACGCATTCCGCCAATCCTCAGGCACCTCACCATGAGTCATACATACATTAAATAACCTTACCAACCAGTCAACAATACAGTCACCCCCTTTTTTAATAAATTCCACTGCAATACCATCCAAACTTGCTGCCTTGCCGGCTTTCATCTTCCGCAAAGCTTTCACTACCTCTTCTCTGTTTACCAAATCATTTTCCCTAACCCTCTCACTTTGCACACCACCTCGACCAAAACACCCTATATCTGCCACTCTATCATCAAACACATTCAACAAACCTTCGAAATACTCACTCCATCTCCTTCTCACATCACCACTACTTGTTATCACCTCCCCATTTGCGCCCTTCACTGAAGTTCCCATTTGCTCCCTTGTCTTTCGCACTGTATTTACCTCCTTCCAGAACATCTTTTTATTCTCCCTAAAATTTAATGATACTCTCTCACCCCATCTCTCATTTGCCCTTTTTTTCACCTCTTGCACCTTTCTCTTGACCTCCTGTCTCTTTCTTTTATACATCTCCCACTCAATTGCATTTTTTCCCTGCAAAAATCGTCCAAATGCCTCTCTCTTCTCTTTCACTAATACTCTTACTTCTTCATCCCACCACTCACTACCCTTTCTAATCAACCCACCTCCCACTCTTCTCATGCCACAAGCATCTTTTGCGCAATCCATCACTGATTCCCTAAATACATCCCATTCCTTCCCCACTCCCCTTACTTCCATTGTTCTCACCTTTTTCCATTCTGTACTCAGTCTCAGTATATATATATATATATATATATATATATATATATATATATATATATATATATATATATATATATATATATATATATATATATATATATATATATATATATATATATATATATATATATATATATATATTTTTATATATATATTGGAAAGGATCACAATTTTGCGCGTTATCAAGATATATATATATATATATTTTTTTTTCAAACTATTCGCCATTTCCCGCGTTAGCGAGGTAGCGTTAAGAACAGAGAACTGGGCCACTGAGGGAATATCCTCACCTGGCCCCCTTCTCTGTTCCTTCTTTTGGAAAATTAAAAAAAATTGAGAGGGGAGGATTTCCAGCACCCCGCTCCCTCCCCTTTTAGTCGCCTTCTACGACACGCAGGGAATACGTGGGAAGTATTCTTTCTCCCCTATCCCCAGGGATAATATATATATATATATATATATATATATATATATATATATATATATATATATATATATATATATATATATATATATATATATATATAATGTAGATACACGCTTTTGAAGAATTATCAGAAATGCAAGTATATTCAGTTATACTGAAGCATTTTTGAACGCGCTGGTGTAAACTATATTATGTTACTACCGTTATAACTTGTTAAACATGTGAGGAAAATACTGATGAAAAGAATAACATAATTATAAACGAAAATGTAGATTTCACATGTATGAGACTGGCAGGTGTGAGTAGAAGTGACTGGCATGTGTGAGGTGGAGTGACTGGCACGTGTGAGGAGGAGTGACTGGCATGTGTGAGGGAGAGTGACTGGCATGTGTGAGGCATGTTATTTGTCGTCACATAAGCATATATATTGACGGTTGTTATATTGACGGTTGTATTAATGGTTGTTATTCTATAATGATGAAGGAAATTGTTTAATCATTAACTTGATGTTCGATAGAAATGTTTTTGAGGTTATAGATTGGTATTGTGGGTTGTTTGAGTTCTACGTCTGTTAACTGTAATTAAGTCTGTCAACATCAAGTTACGTCCACCAACCGAATCATCAAGTTACGTCCACCAACCGAATCATCAAGTTACGTCCACCAACCGAAACATCAAGTTACGTCCACCAACCGAATCATCAAGTTACGTCCACCAACCGAATCATCAAGTTACGTCCACCAACCGAAACATCAAGTTACGTCCACCAACCGAAACATCAAGTTACGTCCACCAATCGAATCATCAAGTTACGTCCACCAACCGAAACATCAAGTTACGTCCACCAACCGAAACATCAAGTTACGTCCACCAACCGAATCATCAAGTTACGTCCACCAACCGAATCATCAAGTTACGTCCACCAACCGAAACATCAAGTTACGTCCACCAACCGAATCATCAAGTTACGTCCACCAACCGAAACATCAAGTTACGTCCACCAACCGAATCATCAAGTTACGTCCACCAACCGAAACATCAAGTTACGTCCACCAACCGAAACATCAAGTTACGTCCACCAACCGAAACATCAAGTTACGTCCACCAACCGAATCATCAAGTTACGTCCACCAACCGAAACATCAAGTTACGTCCACCAACCGAATCATCAAGTTACGTCCACCAACCGAAACATCAAGTTACGTCTGTAAGGTTGAGTTCTCAGGAATAAATACAGGTCTTCTTCGTGGATGGTAGTCAATGAAGATCAGGCGGCCTTTGTAGATTTATTACAAAAGAATATGTACGTCCATCTGTAGTACTGTGGGCTATAGTCTTATGACACACTACGACACACTCTAGTGAACAGTGTGACGATGCTGGCCAGTGTGTCCCCTCAGGTCACACTGACAGGAGTTATATGGGAGTCCGTCATCACCCATTCAACAACGTGTTCAAATAACAGATCAGCTCTTACGTGTTCAAATAATAGATCAGCTCTTACGTGTTCAAACATCCTGAGTAACAGTAGCCCGTGGGAACAGTGGGCCCGTGGGAACATGCATCTAACTCTATGTAACTCACAGTAAAATGATAATAACAAATAGTTAATGAAAAATTAATGGTAGTATGCGTGAGTCTTACAACGTCCAGCAATCGTAACATCAAGTTACGTCCAGCAATCGTAACATCAAGTTACGTCCACCAATCGTAACATCAAGTTACGTCCACCAATCGTAACATCAAGTTACGTTCAGCCAGTGTAACATCAAGGATACGTCCAGCAATCGTAACATCAGTGCGACTCTTCGTCTTATATATAATCCTAGACCCAAATGTAATGTTAGTGTAGGTGAAGGTCACGTAATGTGTCTTACGTTATGTTATTATTACTACGTTGATGACGTAGGGTAAGAGAATAAGAGACTTAACTATATTGTGTAACATAATTATCATCATATAATCCAGCGACAGTTGTAATGTTATCATCATATAATCCAGCGACAGTTGTAATGTTATTATTCTCAATAATCAAACATGCTGGTTATCATTAACGACAAACTGTTCTTAACAACCTTGAGCGGGTATGTAACAAGCCACTGCTCTAACTAGCTCATGTTTTGATGACGTCATTGTTATGAGGTGGGCGTGTCTAATTCATGTTTTCTCTTTCGTCAGGAATAGTTGTTCGTATAGTGGCAGCAGGACCTGATCAAGGTTAGGTTAGCCTAAGGAGGTCAGGTCAGCTAAGGTCATGTCGTGTTTTGCTATATGTCTCCTCAGGGCTCTGGGTGGTCACTTAGTATAACACTATTTTGAATCTAGTTTGTAATGACGTCATGGAAGACGTCAATTGAATTATCTATGATCATTATGACATCATCTCCAGCACCGACATTGTGTCAGTGTATCAGGAAGGTCTGTGGGGCCTGGAAGTGGATAGGGAGCTGTGGTTTTGGTGCATCATAATTACTCGTTGTCTCCCGCATTAGCCAGCGGCAAAATAACAGATATAAGTTGGTTATACTTCGTTGTCAGCTTTATGTAAACAACCTAGATAAAGATGAACTTTCTTCGTTTAGTGAGTCCAGTTGTAGCAGAGCGTACCTCATCATAGCAGAACCAGCAATGTACAATGTCAATATTATGATGTAAGTTTGTCTAACATACATCTTGTTATGACCACAAACTGGATGACGTAACACCGCCTCTGATGGCAACCAGCGTGGCAGGAGAGGTTTACACTACAGTGCTGACCAGGTCATCACTCAGGCGTCACATGCCTCCAGTGTCAGGGGTCATGGAACATGATCATTCAAAAGCTGGTCAAATATTCATACATAGAGCCACACACTTGCGAACGCATACACGCATACACAGATATGCATACATGAAAATATGAAATACAAACACACACACACACACACACACACACACACACACACACACACACACACACGAACCGACAGTCAACTTTTCCAAGACTTTGCCTGACCTGAACACCAGCCACCATCCCTCATGCTGTGCTCGCTGTAGCAGCAATCTCTCATGGTGACATTTACCTTAAAATGACTTGAAATATAAACAGAAAACGACATTTTAAAACATGGAGTGACTGGACGATGTTTTTTTCCCCGTATCAAACTGATGTGGATCTTTGTGTTTTATGATGAGTATCATGATGAAACGATACCAAATTATACAAATGTTATGCTGGAAAGTGTATGTTCTACTTTACTGTGAAGGTTCAGATTAATACATTATATGTTACCATAACATAAAGATATCTTCCACACTTACACCATGAAAGAAACAAAGTGCTAAACATGAAATTACCTGACGTTTTCAATAATTGTTTTTCTAAGGTACTAGAGAGAGAGAGAGAGAGAGAGAGAGAGAGAGAGAGAGAGAGAGAGAGAGAGAGAGAGAGAGAGAGAGAGAGAGAGAGAGAGAGAGATTCATAAGATATTTACTTCTCATCTTTTAAATCTTTCTTTTACAAATCGTTTTGAATGTCAATAGGTTGTTCACTAGTAACAGATAGATATATGTTTTTAATCTTAGAAGATTTGGAAAATTTGTAATGATTATGTAATGATTTGTGATATTAATTCATCATCCAACAATTCTATTTTTCTTTCTTTTTTTCTTTTCGTTGGTGTAGTCAGTTCGCATCCATGCCAGACCCTGAATGCAACATGAACAGAGATGAAGAATATAAACAAAAAAAATAGTTTAAGAGTTTTGGAAAAATTGGAGATGATTCAGGATGTGGTTGTTAGGAAAGACATGATGATCCAGAAGACAACACAACCATCCGTGAGTTGTCAGAAGTCACACAGTTATGAAGTAACGGGTTACCTTGCTGGTTACTTGCTGTCTGGTTTAGCTATCAGCGGGGACACACACTGGCAGAAGCCTAAGTAATACTTATGTAGCGGAGAACACGTAGAGCTACACCCTCCACGTAGCTGAGGACACTCCTCCATGTAGAAGAAATCCTTTGTGTTAATCCCATCAATATCTAGAACATAACAATTTATTGTACCTATGTAGAACTACCAGTTTCTTACAGACATACTTAGCAGAACTTTGGTTTGATTGTTTTTGAATACCTGTAAGATGCACAACTTGATTAACAAGCAATAAAGACAAAACTTTGATGATCACATTAAGCTTTGAACAATGATGCCCAGAGCCAGCCTGAGATGTATACATCGTTGGTGATATAAGACACACGAGTACATAACGAGTACATACTAAAGATAAACTTATGTTCCCACAAGGAAATACACATCTCCGGTACGTGAGTGTGTTACCTTACCATGCATCAACATGCAGTGATAATAAACAACGTCTCGATACGTAAACTGACCACTACAAGTTTGACACAATGTTTACATATCTGTGTATACCGTCTTGCTTCACTAATGATGATGATGATGTATGACACAAGTCATCACAGCGATCATCAGTCAACATGCTTGTGTGAGAGCAGCTCTTGAGCTGACGACGTCTGTGTCTGACACGCCTCATGACCACACTGACGGACACTACTAACATACGTACATATTTCAGAGTTATATTGTTAGTACATATCTGGTACTACATATTTTCTTCATGGTGTTATATGTAAAATACTGAAAATCTTATTTTCTTTTAAATGATAATTTCCTCATCTGCCAGAGCTTGTCCGGTGGAGGTAACAACACTGCACGTAACTGATTTCCTTTCAAAAAAAGATATTGCAATTATGTGTCTGTGTTGATGATAGCATTGTGTTCAGTAGTTGCTTGTCATACTGATATCTTGTTATCACACTATGATAACGAAAAGTCGAGAAAGCAGGGCAGCTATTGGAAGCAACGTGGAGAATATCTATCTATCTATCTATCTATCTATCTATCTATCTATCTATCTATATATATATATATATATATATATATATATATATATATATATATATATATATATATATATATATTCTTTTTTTTTTCATTTTTATTTTGCTTTGTCGCTGTCTCCCGCGTTTGCGAGGTAGCGCAAGGAAACAGACGAAAGAAATGGCACAACCCATCCCCATACACAATGTACACACACACACGCCCACACACGCAAATATACATACCTATACATCTCAATGTACACATATATATACACATACAGACACATACATATATACCCATGCACACAATTCACACTGTCTGCCCCTATTCATTCCCATCGCCACCTCGCCACACATGGAATACCATCCCCCTCCCCCCTCATGTGTGCGAGGTAGCACTAGGAAAAGACAACAAAGGCCCCATTCGTTCACACTCAGTCTCCAGCTGTCACGCAATAATGCCCGAAACCACAGCTCCCTTTCCACATCCAGGCCCCACACAACTTTCCATGGTTTACCCCATACGCTTCACATGTCCTGATTCAATCCACTGACAGCACGTCTACCCCAGTATACCACATCGTTCCAATTCACTCTATTCCTTGCACGCCTTTCACCCTCCTGCATGTTCAGGCCCCGATCACTCAAAATCTTTTTCACTCCATCTTTTCACCTCCAATTTGGTCTCCCACTTCTCCTCGTTCCCTCCACCTCTGACACATATATCCTCTTGGTCAATCTTTCCCCACTCATTCTCTCCATGTGACCAAACCATTTCAAAACACCCTCTTCTGCTCACTCAACCACGCTCTTTTTATTTTCACACATCTCTCTTACCCTTGCATTACTTATTCGATCAAACCACCTCACACCACATATTGTCCTCAAACATCTCATTTCCAGCACATCCATCCTCCTGCTCACAACTCTATCCATAGCCCCCGCCTCGCAACCATACAACATTGTTGGAACCACTATTCCTTCAAACATACCCATTTTTGCTTCCCGAGATAATGTTCTCGACTTCCAAACATTCTTTAAGGCTCCCAGAATTTTCGCCCCCTCCCCCACCCTATGATCCACTTCCGCTTCCATGGTTCCATCCGCTGCCAGATCCACTCCCAGATATCTAAAACACTTTACTTCCTCCAGTTTTTCTCCATTAAAACTTATCTCCCAATTGACTTGACCCTCAACCCTACTGTACCTAATAACCTTGCTCTTTTTCACATTTACTCTTAACTTTCTTCTTTCACACACTTTACCAAACTCAGTCACTAGCTTCTGCAGTTTCTCACATGAATCAGCCACCAGCGCTGTATCATCAACGAACAACAACTGACTCACTTCCCAAGCTCTCTCATCCACAACAGACTTCATACTTGCCCCTTTTTCCAAAACTCTTGCATTCACCTCCCTAACAACCCCATCCATAAACAAATTAAACAACCATGGAGACATCGCACACCCCTGCCGCAAACCTACATTCACTGAGAACCAATCACTTTCCTCTCTTCCTACACGTACACATGCCTTACATCCTCGACAAAAACTTTTCACTGCTTCTAACAACTTGCCTCCCGCACCATATATTCTTAATACCTTCCACAGAACATCTCTATCAACTCTCATATGCCTTCTCCAGATCCATAAATGCTATATATATATATATATATATATATATATATATATATATATATATATATATATATATATATATATATATATATATATATATATATATATATATATATATATATACATATATATATATATATATATATATATATATATATATATATATATATATATATATATATATTATTTTTTTTTTTTTATTATACTTTGTCACTGTCTCCCGCGTTTGCGAGGTAGCGCAAGGAAACAGACGAAAGAAATGGCCCAACCCCCCCCCATACACATGTATATACATACGCCCACACACGCAAATATACATACCTACACAGCTTTCCATGGTTTACCCCAGACGCTTCACATGCCTTGATTCAATCCACTGACAGCACGTCAACCCCGGTATACCACATCGCTCCAATTCACTCTATTCCTTGCCCTCCTTTCACCCTCCTGCATGTTCAGGCCCCGATCACACAAAATCTTTTTCACTCCATCTTTCCACCTCCAATTTGGTCTCCCTCTTCTCCTTGTTCCCTCCACCTCCGACACATATATCCTCTTGGTCAATCTTTCCTCACTCATCCCCTCCATATGCCCAAACCACTTCAAAACACCCTCTTCTGCTCTCTCAACCACGCTCTTTTTATTTCCACACATCTCTCTTACCCTTACGTTGCTCACTCGATCAAACCACCTCACACCACACATTGTCCTCAAACATCTCATTTCCAGCACATCCATCCTCCTGCGCACAACTCTATCCATAGCCCACGCCTCGCAACCATACAACATTGTTGGAACCACTATTCCTTCAAACATACCCATTTTTGCTTTCCGAGATAATGTTCTCGACTTCCACACATTCTTCAAGGCCCCCAGGATTTTCGCCCCCTCCCCCACCCTATGATCCACCTCCGCTTTCATGGTTCCATCCGCTGCCAGATCCACTCCCAGATATCTAAAACACTTCACTTCCTCCAGCCCTTCTCCATTCAAACTCACCTCCCAATTGACTTGACCCTCAACCCTACTGTACCTAATAACCTTGCTCTTATTCACATTTACTCTTAACTTTCTTCTTCCACACACTTTTCCAAACTCAGTCACCAGCTTCTGCAGTTTCTCACATGAATCAGCCACCAGCGCTGTATCATCAGCGAACAACAACTGACTCACTTCCCAAGCTCTCTCATCCCCAACAGACTTCATACTTGCCCCTCTTTCCAAAACTCTTGCATTTACCTCCCTAACAACCCCATCCATAAACAAATTAAACAACCATGGAGACATCACACACCCCTGCCGCAAACCTACATTCACTGAGAACCAATCACTTTCCTCTCTTCCTACACGTACACATGCCTTACATATATATATATATATATATATATATATATATATATATATATATATATATATATATATATATATATATATATAAATATATATATATATATATATATATATATATATATATATATATATGCTATATATATATATATATATATATATATATATATATATATATATATATATATATATATATATATATATATATATATATATATATATATATATATATATATTGTTGACTGGTTGGTAAGGTTATTTAATGTATGTATGACTCATGGTGAGGTGTCTGAGGATTGGCGGAATGCGTGCATAGTGCCATTGTACAAAGGCAAAGGGGATAAGAGTGAGTGCTCAAATTACAGAGGTATAAGTTTGTTGAGTATTCCTGGTAAATTATATGGTAGGGTATTGAGTGAGAGGGTGAAGGCATGTACAGAGCATCAGATTGGGGAAGAGCAGTGTGGTTTCAGAAGTGGTAGAGGATGTGTAGATCAGGTGTTTGCTTTGAAGAATGTATGTGAGAAATACTTAGAAAAGCAAATGGATTTGTATGTAGCATTTATGGATCTGGAGAAGGCATATGATAGAGTTGATAGAGATGCTCTGTGGAAGGTATTAAGAATATATGGTGTGGGAGGAAAGTTGTTAGAAGCAGTGAAAAGTTTTTATCGAGGATGTAAGGCATGTGTACGTGTAGGAAGAGAGGAAAGTGATTGGTTCTCAGTGAATGTAGGTTTGCGGCAGGGGTGTGTGATGTCTCCATGGTTGTTTAATTTGTTTATGGATGGGGTTGTTAGGGAGGTAAATGCAAGAGTTTTGGAAAGAGGGGCAAGTATGAAGTCAGTTGGGGATGAGAGAGCTTGGGAAGTGAGTCAGTTGTTGTTCGCTGATGATACAGCGCTGGTGGCTGATTCATGTGAGAAACTGCAGAAGCTGGTGACTGAGTTTGGTAAAGTGTGTGGAAGAAGAAAGTTAAGAGTAAATGTGAATAAGAGCAAGGTTATTAGGTACAGTAGGGTTGAGGGTCAAGTCAATTGGGAGGTGAGTTTGAATGGAGAAAAACTGGAGGAAGTGAAGTGTTTTAGATATCTGGGAGTGGATCTGGCAGCGGATGGAACCATGGAAGCGGAAGTGGATCATAGGGTGGGGAAAGGGCCAAAATTCTGGGGGCCTTGAAGAATGTGTGGAAGTCGAGAACATTATCTCGGAAAGCAAAAATGGGTATGTTTGAAGGAATAGTGGTTCCAACAATGTTGTATGGTTGCGAGGCGTGGGCTATGGATAGAGTTGTGCGCAGGAGGATGGATGTGCTGGAAATGAGATGTTTGAGGACAATGTGTGGTGTGAGGTGGTTTGATCGAGTGAGTAATGTAAGGGTAAGAGAGATGCGTGGAAATAAAAAGAGCGTGGTTGAGAGAGCAGAAGAGGGTGTTTTGAAGTGGTTTGGGCACATGGAGAGAATGAGTGAGGAAAGATTGACCAAGAGGATATATGTGTCGGAGGTGGAGGGAACGAGGAGAAGAGGGAGACCAAATTGGAGGTGGAAAGATGGAGTGAAAAAGATTTTGTGTGATCGGGGCCCAAAAATCGGGGGGGAAAGGAGGGGAAAGAATAGAGTGAATTTGGGCGATGTGGTTCCGGGGGACGTGCTGCAGTGGGTTGAAACAAGGCATGTGAAACGTGGGGGGAAAACCCTGGAAAAACTGTGTTTGGGAAAGTAAAATTTTGGGGTTGGACGTGTATTATATACATGTGTATGGGGGTGGGTTGGGGCCCTTTCTTCGTCTTTTCCTTGCGCACCCCGCAAACGCGGAACAGCGACAAAGCAAAAAAAAAAAAAAAAATATATTATATATATATATATTAATATATATATATAATAAATTTTATATAAAAAAATATATAAAATTATATATAACAATTCGGATATTTTAATTAACAACATAGGGGGTGGGTGGTACATACAACAGTGACAGTGGTGGCAAGTATGCTTGGTGTTGTGGCAGGATAACTTATCCACCACGGACTAACGAGAAACTAGCGATCTTCATCAAGTAAATACCGAGGGCACCTTTAAACCATGACCCAATGGTTTTAGAGGGTCTAGGTTTTTAGATACTATCAAGTTTAGGGCCCTTTGCTTTTTGCCCAAAGTTTTTTTTTTTTATATTGTTTAGAAGAACTGGGAAATTATCATCCGAAAATGAATCCCAGCTGAGAAGGTAATGATAATTGCAACTGTGTATGGGGGTTAGTCTCTGCGTTTTTGGGAACTTCCCAATGATGTCTAAGACAGACCACAGGACCATCTATATGGGATACATTGGTAAACTTGCTGATATTTTCTTAGTAAAGATGTAGTGTTAGAAGATGAGGGAGTAGTGAAAAAGATCAAACAACCCACTTTAAATACAAAATTACACTACTACTACTATACTACTATATTTTGTAAATTGTACATTTCCTTTTCCCTAGCCAAGGTTGAACCATTAGTGACGTTTTATTTTTTTATTCATTTTTAAGCTAAAAGTTTTTTTCTAAATTGTTTTTTACATTTTTCTATGTAATGTGGTGTGGTGGGTGTGGGGGTTAAAAATGTATATTTTCCGGGGATAGGGGGGAAAAATACTTTCCCACGATTCCTCGCGGTCGAGAAAGCGACTAGAGGGGACGGGAGCGGGGGGCCGAAATCCTCCCCTCCTTTTATTAACTTTCTAAAATGGGAAACAAAAAAGGAGTCAGGGGGAGTGCTCATCCTCCTCGAAGGCTCAGAGGGGGACCAAAATTTGGGGATGTAACCAAGATGTAAAAAAAGGGAGATGGTAGTATTTTTTGAGGAAAGGAAACCTGGATTTTTGGCCTGATGAAACGAAGCTAAAGGGTAAAGGGGGAAAGAGTGGTTTGGAAATGCGGGGGATGAAGTCGGGGGTTATAAAGGGGAAAGAGAAAGGGAAGGAGTACAATACCCGAAACAGGAGTTGGGGGTATGTGATAGAAGTAAGAAAGTAAATTCTCGATTAAAGGGGTAAAATTGAAAGTGAGGGAGAAGGGGTTTGTTTATTGGTGCATATCACCTGGGCAGAAAGAAAGATCTGGGGGCAAGTGTTTGGGAGCCCTAAAGAGTGTGTTAGGGGTTTTGTGCAGAGCCCGGGGTTATAGGAGGGTGATTTTGAAGAAATTGAGAAATGTGGCAGTTGGGGGGAATAATTGGTATGCAGGGGGTGTTCAGTTTTGTAAATGGAAATGGTGAAGAGCTTGAATTTATGTGCTGAAAAAGGACTGATGTTGGAATACCGGGTTTAAAAGCGAGATTACCAAAGTAACTATGTAAGTAGGAAAAGATGGCCAGAAGCGTTAGGGTTACGTGTTAATTGACGGGCGTGCGAAAAGAGACTTTTGGATTAAATGAACTGAAGTGCAACGGGGGGATGTCTGACATTATCTTGGGAGGCTAAGGTGAAGATTAGTAGGGGTTTTTTCAAAAAAGAAGAGTGAATGTTGGGGTGAAGAAGGTGGTGGAGAAAGTGAGCTTGGGAAGGAGACCTGTGTGAAAAAAGAAACAGGAGAGACTGTGTACAGAAGGGAAAAAGGTGAGAACAAGGGAAGTAAGGGGAGTGGGGGAGGAAGGGATGTATTTAGGGAATCAGGATGGATTGCGCAAAAGATCTTGTGGCATGAGAAGAGTGGGAGGTGGGTTGTTTTAGAAAGGGTAGTGATGGTGGATGAAGAAGTAAGAGTATTAGTGAAAGAGAAGAAGAGGCATTTGGACGTTTTTTGCAGGGAAAAAAATGCAATTGAGGGGGAAATATAAAAGAAAGAGACAGGAGTCAAGAGAAAGGTGCAAGAGGTGAAAAAAGGGCAAATGAAGTTGGGGGGAGAGACTATCAGTAAATTTTAGGGAGAATAAAAGAGTTCTGGAAGGAGGTAAAAAAAGGGTGCGTAAGACCAAGGGAGCAAATGGGAACTTCAGTGAAGGGCGTAAATGGGGGGTGATAACAAGTAGTGGTGATGTGAGAAGGAGAGGAATGAGTATTTTGAAGGTTTGTTGAATGTGTCTGATGACAAGTGGCAGATTTTAGGTTTTTGGGTCGAGGTGGTGTGCAAAGTGAGAGGGTTTGGGAAATGATTTGGTAAACAGAGAAGAAGGTAGTAAAAGCTTTGCGGAAGATGAAAGCCCGGGAGGCAAACAGGTTTTTTGGGTGGTATTGCAGTGGAATTTATTAAAAAAGGGGTGACTGTATTGTTGACTGGTTGGGAAGGTTATTTAATGTATGTATGACTCATGGTGAGGTGCCTGAGGATTGGCGGAATGGTGCATAGTGCCATGTACAAAAGGGAAAGGGATAAGAGTGAGTGCTCAATTACAAGTATAAGTTTGTTGAGTAATCTGGTAAATATATGGGAGGTATTGATTGAGAGGGTGAAGGCATGTACAGAGATCAGATTGGGAAGAGCAGTGTGGTTTCAGAAGTGGTAGAGGATGTGTGGATCAGGTGTTTGCTTTGAAGAATGTATGTGAGAAATACTTAGAAAAGCAAATGGATTTGTATGTAGCATTTATGGATCTGGAGAAGGCATATGATAGAGTTGATAGAGATGCTCTGTGGAAGGTATTAAGAATATATGGTGTGGGAGGCAAGTTGTTAGAAGCAGTGAAAAGTTTTTATCGAGGATGTAGGGTATGTGTACGTGTAGGAAGAGAGGAAAGTGATTGGTTCTCAGTAAATGTAGGTTTGCGGCAGGGGTGTGTGATGTCTCCATGGTTGTTTAATTTGTTTATGGACGGAGTTGTTAGGGAGGTGAATGCAAGAGTTTTGGAAAGAGGGGCAAGTATGAAGTCTGTTGGGGATGAGAGAGCTTGGGAAGTGAGTCAGTTGTTGTTCGCTGATGATACAGCGCTGGTGGCTGATTCATGTGAGAAACTGCAGAAGCTGGTGACTGAGTTTGGTAAAGTGTGTGAAAGAAGAAAGTTAAGAGTAAATGTGAATAAAAACAAGGTTATTAGGTACAGTAGGGTTGAGGGTCAAGTCAATTGGGAGGTGAGTTTGAATGGAGAAAAACTGGAGGAAGTGTTTTAGGTATCTGGGAGTGGATCTGGCAGCGGATGGAACCATGGAAGCGGAAGTGGATCATAGGGTGGGGGAGGGGGCGAAAATTCTGGGAGCCTTGAAGAATGTGTGGAAGTCGAGAACATTATCTCGGAAAGCAAAATGGGTATGTTTGAAGGAATAGTGGTTCCAACAATGTTGTATGGTTGCGAGGCGTGGGCTATGGATAGAGTTGTGCGCAGGAGGATGGATGTGCTGGAAATGAGATGTTTGAGGACAATGTGTGGTGTGAGGTGGTTTGATCGAGTGAGTAACGTAAGGGTAAGAGAGATGTGTGGAAATAAAAAGAGCGTGGTTGAGAGAGCAGAAGAGGGTGTTTTGAAGTGGTTTGGGCACATGGAGAGAATGAGTGAGGAAAGATTGACCAAGAGAATATATGTGTCGGAGGTGGAGGGAACGAGGAGAAGAGGGAGACCAAATTGGAGGTGGAAAGATGGAGTGAAAAAGATTTTGTGTGATCGGGGCCTGAACATGCAGGAGGGTGAAAGGAGGGCAAGGAATAGAGTGAATTGGAGCGATGTGGTATACCGGGGTTGACGTGCTGTCAGTGGATTGAATCAAGGCATGTGAAGCGTCTGGGGTAAACCATGGAAAGCTGTGTTGGTATGTATATTTGCGTGTGTGGACGTGTATGTATATACATGTGTATGGGGGTGGGTTGGGCCATTTCTTTCGTCTGTTTCCTTGCGCTACCTCGCAAACGCGGGAGACAGCGACAAAGCAAAAAAAAAAAAGAAAATATATATATATATATATATATATATATATATATATATATATATATATATATATATATATATATATATATATATATATATATACAATTCGGTATATTGTAATTATACATATTCATAGGGAGGTGCGTGGTGATCATACAACAGTGAGCAGTGGTGGCAAGTATGCTTCGGTGTTGTGTGCTAGGATAACTTATCGCACCACGTGACTATACGATGAAACTAGCGATCTTTCATCAAGTGAAATACCTGATGAGCACCTTAAGCCATGACCCTATGGTTTCAGAGGCTCTAGGTTCAGATGAGCTATCAAGTTTAGGCCTTCGTCTTTTAGCTCTCAAAGTTTTTTTTTTGTATTATTGTTTAGATAGAATCTGGTAAATTATCATCCTGAAAATGATCATCCCAGCTGAGAAGGTAATGTATGAGTTATTGGCAACTGTGTATGGGGGTTAGTCTTCGTGCGTTTGGTAACTTCCTAATGATGTCTACAGACAGACCACAGGACCATCTTATATGGTATACATTGGTAAACTTGCTGATATTTTCTTAGTAAAGATGTAGTGTTTAGAAGATGAGGGAGTAGTGAAGAAAGATCTAAACAACCTACTTCTACTACTACTATTACTACTACTACTACTACTACTACTACTATATATGTAAATTGTACATTTCCTTTTCCATAGCCAGAGGTTGAACCATTATGTGACGTTCATTTTTTCATTCATTTCAAGCTAAAAGTTTGTTTTCTAAATTGTTTCTTACATTTTTCATATGTATATGTGTGTGTGTGTGTGGGTGTGTGTGTATATATATGTATATTATCCCTGGGGATAGGGGTGAAAGAATACTTCCCACGTATTCCTCGCGTGTCGTAGAAAGCGACTAGAGGGGACGGGAGCGGGGGGCCGGAAATCCTCCCCTCCTTGTATTAACTTTCTAAAATGGGAAACAGAAGAAGGAGTCACGCGGGGAGTGCTCATCCTCCTCGAAGGCTCAGAGTGGGATGCCTAAATGTGTGTGGATGTAACCAAGATGTGAAAAAAGGAGAGATAGGTAGTATGTTTGAGGAAAGGAACCTGGATGTTATGGCTCTGAGTGAAACGAAGCTCAAGGGTAAAGGGGAAGAGTGGTTTGGAAATGTCTGGGGAGTGAAGTCAGGGGTTAGTGAGAGGACAAGAGCAAGGGAAGGAGTAGCAATACTCCTGAAACAGGAGTTGTGGGAGTATGTGATAGAATGTAAGAAAGTAAATTCTCGATTAATATGGGTAAAATTGAAAGTTGATGGAGAGAGGTGGGTGATTATTGGTGCATATGCACCTGGGCATGAGAAGAAAGATCATGAGAGGCAAGTGTTTTGGGAGCAGCTAAATGAGTGTGTTAGCGGTTTTGATGCACGAGACCGGGTTATAGTGATGGGTGATTTGAATGCAAAGGTGAGTAATGTGGCAGTTGAGGGAATAATTGGTATGCATGGGGTGTTCAGTGTTGTAAATGGAAATGGTGAAGAGCTTGTAGATTTATGTGCTGAAAAAGGACTGATGATTGGGAATACCTGGTTTAAAAAGCGAGATATACATAAGTATACTTATGTAAGTAGGAGAGATGGCCAGAGAGCGTTATTGGATTACGTGTTAATTGACAGGCGTGCGAAAGAGAGACTTTTGGATGTCAATGTACTGAGAGGTGCAACTGGAGGGATGTCTGATCATTATCTTGTGGAGGCTAAGGTGAAGATTAGTATGGGTTTTCAGAAAAGAAGAGTGAATGTTGGGGTGAAGAAGGTGGTGAGAGTAAGTGAGCTTGGGAAGGAGACCTGTGTGAAGAAGTATCAGGAGAGACTGTGTACAGAATGGAAAAAGGTGAGAACAATGGAAGTAAGGGGAGTGGGGGAGGAATGGGATGTATTTAGGGAATCAGTGATGGATTGCGCAAAAGATGCTTGTGGCATGAGAAGAGTGGGAGGTGGGTTGATTAGAAAGGGTAGTGAGTGGTGGGATGAAGAAGTAAGAGTATTAGTGAAAGAGAAGAGAGAGGCATTTGGACGATTTTTGCAGGGAAAAAATGCAATTGAGTGGGAGAAGTATAAAAGAAAGAGACAGGAGGTCAAGAGAAAGGTGCAAGAGGTGAAAAAAAGGGCAAATGAGAGTTGGGGTGAGAGACTATCAGTAAATTTTAGGGAGAATAAAAAGATGTTCTGGAAGGAGGTAAATAGGGTGCGTAAGACAAGGGAGCAAATGGGAACTTCAGTGAAGGGCGTAAATGGGGAGGTGATAACAAGTAGTGGTGATGTGAGAAGGAGATGGAATGAGTATTTTGAAGGTTTGTTGAATGTGTCTGATGACAGAGTGGCAGATATAGGATGTTTGGGTCGAGGTGGTGTGCAAAGTGAGAGGGTTAGGGAAAATGATTTGGTAAACAGAGAAGAGGTAGTAAAAGCTTTGCGGAAGATGAAAGCCGGCAAGGCAGCAGGTTTGGATGGTATTGCAGTGGAATTTATTAAAAAAGGGGGTGACTGTATTGTTGACTGGTTGGTAAGGTTATTTAATGTATGTATGACTCATGGTGAGGTGCCTGAGGATTGGCGGAATGCGTGCATAGTGCCATTGTACAAAGGCAAAGGGGATAAGAGTGAGTGCTCAAATTACAGAGGTATAAGTTTGTTGAGTATTCCTGGTAAATTATATGGGAGAGTATTGATTGAGAGGGTGAAGGCATGTACAGAGCATCAGATTGGGGAAGAGCAGTGTGGTTTCAGAAGTGGTAGAGGATGTGTGGATCAGGTGTTTGCTTTGAAGAATGTATGTGAGAAATACTTAGAAAAGCAAATGGATTTGTATGTAGCATTTATGGATCTGGAGAAGGCATATGATAGAGTTGATAGAGATGTTCTGTGGAAGGTATTAAGAATATTTGGTGTGGGAGGCAAGTTGTTAGAAGCAGTGAAAAGTTTTTATCGAGGATGTAAGGCATGTGTACGTGTAGGAAGAGAGGAAAGTGATTGGTTCTCAGTGAATGTTGGTTTGCGGCAGGGGTGTGTGATGTCTCCATGGTTGTTTAATTTGTTTATGGATGGGGTTGTTAGGGAGGTAAATGCAAGAGTCTTGGAAAGAGGGGCAAGTATGAAGTCTGTTGGGGATGAGAGAGCTTGGGAAGTGAGTCAGTTGTTGTTCGCTGATGATACAGCGCTGGTGGCGGATTCATGTGAGAAACTGCAGAAGCTGGTGACGGAGTTTGGTAAAGTGTGTGGAAGAAGAAAGTTAAGAGTAAATGTGAATAAGAGCAAGGTTATTAGGTACAGTAGGGTTGAGGGTCAAGTCAATTGGGAGGTGAGTTTGAATGGAGAAAAACTGGAGGAAGTGAAGTGTTTTAGATATCTGGGAGTGGATCTGTCAGCGGATGGAACCATGGAAGCGGAAGTGGATCATAGGGTGGGGGAGGGGGCGAAAATTTTGGGAGCCTTGAAAAATGTGTGGAAGTCGAGAACATTATCCCAGAAAGCAAAAATGGGTATGTTTGAAGGAATAGTAGTTCCAACAATGTTGTATGGTTGCGAGGCGTGGGCTATGGATAGAGTTGTGCACAGGAGGATGGATGTGCTGGAAATGAGATGTTTGAGGACAATGTGTGGTGTGAGGTGGTTTGATCGAGTAAGTAACGTAAGGGTAAGAGAGATGTGTGGAAATAAAAAGAGCGTGGTTGAGAGAGCAGAAGAGGGTGTTTTGAAATGGTTTGGGCACATGGAGAGAATGAGTGAGGAAAGATTGACCAAGAGGATATATGTGTCGGAGGTGGAGGGAACGAGGAGAAGAGGGAGACCAAATTGGAGGTGGAAAGATGGAGTGAAAAGGATTTTGTGTGATCGGGGCCTGAACATGCAGGAGGGTGAAAGGAGGGCAAGGAATAGAGTGAATTGGAGCGATGTGGTATACAGGGGTTGACGTGCTGTCAGTGGATTGAATCAAGGCATGTGAAGCGTCCGGGGTAAACCATGGAAAGCTGTGTAGGTATGTATATTTGCGTGTGTGGACGTGTGTATATACATGTGTAGGGGGTGGGTTGGGCCATTTCTTTCGTCTGTTTCCTTGCGCTACCTCGCAAACGCGGGAGACAGCGACAAAGTATAAAAAAAAAAAAAAAAAAAAAAAAAACTACTACTACTACTACTACTACGACTACTGCTACCACTACTACTACGACTACTACTACTACTACTAATACTAAGAATAGTTATGATAATAATGATAATATCATCATGGTCACAAGGTCTTGAGACACAACAGTCATCGTCAGGTCACTGATGAAAAAAAAATGCTCCATAGTTCCGTGGCCACAACTGATGAACAATGGCCCAAAACGTAATCAAATCTGGGAGAGAGGTAAGGAGCAGTGGTAATTAACCTTTAACGACCCTCCGGCCGCTGGTCTCTCCTCGCCCCCTTCCCCCATCCCCCCCGCCTTCCCTCCACGCTAGCCTCCCTACGTCAAGGATCGTGGGAGACGAGGTCACGTCCCGCTCGTAAAAGGTCAGCAAGAGAACACGAGGAACAAAAGACGTCTCGCCTAAATTGTGAAGAAGTGAGACATGAAGGGCTGCTGGGTGTAGCACCACACCACGCCACACCATGCCACACCATGCCACACCACACCACACCACACCATGCCACACCACACCACACCACACCATGCCACACCGAAGTGAGACATGGAGGGCTGCTGGGTGTAGCACCACACCACACCACACCACACCATGCCACACCACACCACACCATGCCACACCACACCATGCCACACCACACCACACCACACCACACCACACCATGCCACACCACACCACACCACACCACACCACACCACACCACACCATGCCACACCACACCACACCACACCACACCACACCATGCCATACCATACCATACCACACCATGCCACACCACACCACACCACACCATGCCACACCACACCACACCTGCCACACCATACCATACCACACCATGCCACACTACACCACACCATACCACACCACACCACACCACACAACACCATACCACACCACACCACACCACACCATGCCACACCACACCACACCACACCATACCATACCACACCACACCCTGCCACACCATACCACACCACACCATGCCACACCACACCACACCATGCCACACCACACCACACCACACAACACCATACCACACCACACCACACCACACCACACCATGCCACACCACACCACACACCATGCCACACCACACCACACCATGCCACACCACACCACACCACACCACACCACACCACACCACACCACACCACACCACACCACACCATGCCACACCACACCACACCACACCATACCACACCACACCACACCACACCACACCCACACCACACCATGCCACACCACACCATGCCACACCACACCATGCCACACCACACCACACCATGCCACACCACACCACACCATACCACACCACACCACACTACACCACACAACACCATACCACACCACACCACACCACACCACACCATGCCACACCACACCACACCACACCATGCCACACCATACCATACTACACCACACCATGCCACACCACACCACGCCACACCATACCATACCACACCACACCATGCCACACCATAGCACACCATGCCACACCACACCATGCCACACCACACCACACCATGCCACACCACACCACGCAACACCATACCATACCACACCACACCATGCCACACCACACCACACCATGCCACACCACACCATGCCACACCACACCATGCCACACCACACCACACCATGCCACACCACACCATACCACACCACACCACACCACACCATGCCACACCACACCACACCACACCATGCCACACCGCACCACACCATGCCACACCACACCATGCCACACCACACCACACCACACCACACCATGCCACACCATACCATGCCACACCACACCACACCATGCCACACCACACCACACCACACCACACCACACCACACCACACCATGCCACACCACACCACACCACACCATGCCACACCACACCACACCATGCCACACCACACCATGCCACACCACACCACACCACACCATGCCACACCACACCACACCATGCCACACCACACCATGCCACACCACACCACACCATGCCACACCACACCATGCCACACCACACCACACCATGCCACACCACACCATGCCACACCACACCACACCATGCCACACCACACCACACCACACCATACCACACCACACCACACCACACCACACCACACAACACCATACCACACCACACCACACCACACCATGCCACACCACACCATGCCACACCACACAACACCATACCACACCACACAACACCATGCCACACCACACCACACCACACCATGTCACACCACACCATGCCACACCACACCACACCACACCACACCACACCACACCAAACCATGCCACACGACACCACACCACACCATGCCACACGACACGACACCACACCACACCACACCACACCATACCACACCATACCACACCATACCACACCACACCACACCACACCACACCACACCACACCATACCACACCATACCACACCACACCATACCACACCACACCACACCACACAACACCATACCACACCACACAACACCATACCACACACACCACACCACACCACACCATGCCACACCACACCATGCCACACCACACAACACCATACCACACCACACAACACCATGCCACACCACACCATACCACACCACACCACACCAAACCATGCCACACGACACCACACCACACCATGCCACACGACACGACACCACACCACACCACACAACACCATACCACACCACACGACATCATACTCTAACAGTTCACGTTTATGTTGCTAAAACATGTTAAAATGGCGTGTATCAGGGAGAGACATGCTAAGGTGACATGTATCAGAGAGAGACTAAAGTACCATGTATCAGGGTGAGACATGCTAGGATGATATGTATCAGGGTGAGACATGCTAGGATGATATGCATCAGGGTGAGACATGCTAGGATTATATATATCAGGGTGAGACAATAAGTTCTTTATTTCTAGTAATGATATCTTCATTATAAACCACTTCACGTTAATCCAGGCAACGGTTCGTACAAGACTGGAACATCTTGACAACAATGTTTACTTGAATCAGACTAACATGTTGACCCTAGCAGAGACTGAAGTCATGATGAAGTATAACATACACACACACACACACACACACACACACACACACACACACACACACACACACACACACACAAGCCCCTACGTATATATAAACATATATCATATTTCTGCATATAATATACTTGATAAACGCCAACATCCTGACTTTTGTAAATGTTTGCTTTGGGTTACATAGATGTGCACTATCATCATGGGTTATATAACAACTTCCTAGTATGATAATGAATTATCACCTATATATATCGTAACTCCCAAAGTGCATCATATAAATCCTCACTTCTGCTTTAGAATGTAAACATACATATTCACTATTCCCGCGGGATTATATAAATCTCTACACCTCACGTTCTACACAAATCCTCTACGTCACATATGACTTTGCTAAAGATTTTTAAGGTGTGTATACAACTCCCTATCAGCCATACAGACCTTAACGTTGTCTGTGTACCAAAGCCTGTAAGTTACGTCTGTATCTAACCCTCTGTGAGGTAGGTAGGGCGTGACCCCTGTGCATGGACAACGGTGGACTGATGATAGCCTGGCCTTTGACCTGACCCTCAAAGTTCACATCAAAGGTCGAGCCATTATGCTGACGAACTGAACCATCGTGCTCAAGGGTCGTATCTCATCGTGCCGTCTTCCCGGCATCGTACCGTCTTCCTCAGGCGTCGTACCGTCTTCCTCAGGCGTCGTACCGTCTTCCCCGGCATCGTACCGTCTTCCCCAGGCATCGTACCGTCTTCCCCGGCATCGTACCGTCTTCCCCAAGCATCGTACCGTCTTCCCCAGGCATCGTACCGTCTTCCCCAGGCATCGTACCGTCTTCCCCAGGCATCGTACCGTCTTCCCCAAGCGTCGTACCGTCTTCCCCAGGCGTCGTACCGTCTTCCCCAAGCGTCGCACCGTCTTCCCCAAGCGTCGTACCGTCTTCCTCCGGCGTCGTACCGTTTTGCTCAAGAGGTTAAACAATCCACCAGACCAGTAGTGGACCAGAGAGGGAACTGTGCACCACAAGCATCGTGTACACAGAGCCAGCCCGAGTCAGTCTGTGCCCTACTGACCACCCGGGTCAGTCTGTGCCCTACTGACCACCCGGGTCAGTCTGTGCCCGACTGACCACCCGGGTCAGTCTGTGCCCTATTGACCAGCCAGCTCCTATCTCCTACAACAATCCTAAGACACTACTTTCACATAACTTACAACCCTTGTACCAGTGGATCACACAAGGAGTTCTGATCACACTGCCGAAATTTGTGTTGCTTAAGTGGACAAGGCCATGGTTCCTTTTCTCTCCTGTCTCTCTCGACACAGTTCTGTGGACACTGCAAAAGAGAAGTTGGAAAGCAAGGAGACTATAGCAAGTGGTAAGGGAAGAAATGTTGTGGAAACTGATTAAGTGGAGGAGGTTGTGGGTAGTGTTGAAGGGAAGAGGTTAAGGTAATTATTGCGGCGACAACGATTGAGGAAGTGGTCAAGGGGGGCTGGGGGTGGGGGGGTGGGGGGCTGGGATGAAGATACGTGACTGTGACAAGTGAGTAGGGGTAGGGTGTAGGGGCTGGGGAGGAGGTTGCAGTGGCGGGTGGTAAAGAGTAAGAGGCTGAGGCAAGTAGTTGATGATGAGAACTGGAGCAGCAGTAAAGGGTAAGGGATTAAGGTAAGTGTTAAAAGTAGAAAGTAATGACCTGGGAGAAGGGTAGAGACCTGGGAGGAGGATAGGGACCTGGGAGGAGGATAGGGACCTGGGAGAAGGATAGGGACCTGGGAGGAGGATAGGGACCTGGGAGAAGGATAGGGACCTGGGAGAAGGATAGGGACCTGGGAGAAGGATAGGGACCTGGGAGAAGGATAGGGACCTGGGAGAAGGATAGGGACCTGGGAGAAGGATAGGGACCTGGGCGCAAGTGATATTCTGGTCAGGAGGAGCAGTGAGGGAGGGAGGGAGGGAGGGAAGGAGGTGGAACCAGTGATTCAGATGGGGTGTGGGTAAGTGGGTTAGGATGGTAGGGGAGGGGGTTGGGGTGACTCGTGAGGGACCAAGAGGTAAGTGATGAAGGTAAAAGACGTACACAAGACGCTAGGCAGTACCACCACACAAGGATTACTGGATGGCTTTTGAAAAATACTATCGTGGAAAACACCTTCGTTTGTAGAGGCTTGGGACTATGTTGGGTCGGTGGCAACATCCAAAATGGTTCTCCTTGTTGATGAAATAGTTTTATTTTATGCAGTTTAGCGACCCTCTCCTGCGCCCCGTTCCGCACGGCTGCTCCTCAAAAACAGTGAGGGGAAAATGGATGTTTGACGTAACGCTGGCTCAAAGCGACACCTGCACTCAATTTATATACAATGACGGTGAAGTTAGTGTTTACAGTGAGA
Organism: Panulirus ornatus; assembly: GCF_036320965.1. Lineage (NCBI taxonomy): Eukaryota > Metazoa > Arthropoda > Malacostraca > Decapoda > Palinuridae > Panulirus > Panulirus ornatus. Next base: position 59,470,490 of record NC_092241.1, read on the forward strand.
CTATTAACTCCAACTGACCGTGAAGTGGCGCCTACCTGCCAAACAAAGACCATAACATTGGAGTCACTGATGCGTACAGAACTCATAGTTGGTGTGATGCGTCGGTGGTTGGGTAAAGGACCTGGTGTTCACCCAGAATACCATTGACTACCCACCAACACTTTGTGCTGACGATCCAATTTAAGGACAGGTCAACTAGGTGAGGTTTTTGTGTGTGTGTCCCGTCTCGCTAGCAGGTCGACGACGTAGTGTAAGTTAGTTAGGAGGTGGGTTCTGGCTGACCTGGTCGAACGGGCAGCTCAGTGTCCTCACTGGATGACTCTACTGTCTGTGCACAGTTATTGGCCAGCCTGGATATTGCTGTAGAAGATTAAAGAGGTATATATATATATATATATATATATATATATATATATATATATATATATATATATATATATATATATATATATATATATATATATATATATCATTTATTATACTTTGTCGCTGTCTCCCGCGTTAGCGAAGTAGCGTAAGAAAACAGACGAAAGAATGGCCCAACCCACCCACATCCACATGTATATACATACACGTCCACACATGCACATATACATACCTATACATCTCAACGTATACATATATATATACATACACAAAGACATATACATATATACACATATACATAATTCATACTGTCTACCCTTATTCATTCCCGCCGCCACCCCGCCACACATGAAATAACAGCCCCCTCCTCCAGCATGTGCGTGAGGTTGCGCTGGGAAAAGAAAACAAAGGCCAAATTCGTTCACACTCAGCCTCTAGCTGTCATGTATAATGCACCCACACCACAGCACCCTTTCCACATCCAGGCCCCATAAAACTTGCCATGGTTTACCCCAGACGCTTCACATGCCCTGGTTCAATCCATTGATAGCACGTCGACCCCGGTATACCACATCGTTCCAATTCACTCTACTCCTTGCACGCCTTTCACCCTCCTGCCTGTTCAGGCCCCGATCACTCAAAATCTTTTTCACTCCATCTTTCCACCTCCACTTTGGTCTCCCACTTCTCGTTCCCACCACCTCTGTCTCATATATCCTCTTTGTCAATCTTTCCTCACTTATTCTCTCCATGTGACCAAACCATTTCAATACACCCTCTTCTGCTCTCTCAACCACACTCTTTTTATTACCACACATCTCTCTTACCCTTTCATTACTTACTGGATCAAACCACCTCACACCACATATTGTCCTCAAACATCTCATTTCTAGGACTCCCACCCTCCTCCGCACAACTCTATCCATAGCCCACGCTTCGCAACCATATATCATTGTTGAAACCACTATTCCTTCAAACATACCCATTTTTGCTTTCCAAGATAACGTTCTCGAATTCCACACATTTTTCAACGTTCCCAGAACTTTCGCCCCCTCCCCCACCCTATGATTCACTTCCTCTTCCATGGTTCCATCCGCTGCCAAATCCACTCCCAGATATCTAAAACACTTCACTTCCCCTAATTTTTCTCCATTTAAACTTAACTCCCAATTGACTTGTCCCTCAACCCTACTGTACCTAATAACCTTGCTCTTATTCACATTTACTCTCAGCTTTCTTCTTTCACACACTTTACCAAACCCAATCACCAGCTTCTGCAGTTTCTCACCCGAATCAGCCACCAGCGCTGTATCATCAGCGAACAACAACTGACTCACTTCCCAAGCTCTCTCATCCACAACAGACTGCATACTTGCCCCTCTTTCCACTACTCTTGCATTCATCTCCCTAACAACCCCATCCATAAACAAATTAAACGACCATGGAGACATCACGAGCCCCTGCCAAAACCAACATTCACTGAGAGCCAATCACTTTCTTCTCTTCCTACACGTACACATGCCTTACATCCTCGATAAAAACTTTTTACTTCATCTAACAACTTGCCTCCTACACCTTATATTCTTAATACCTTTCACAGAGCATCTCTATCAACTCTATCATATACCTTCTTCAGATCCATAAATGCTACATACAAATCCATTTGCTTTTCTAAGTATTTCTCACATACATTCTTCGAAGCAATCACTTGATCCACACATCCTCTACCTGTTCTGAAACCACACTGCTCTTCCCCAATCTGATGCTCTGTACATGCCTTCACCCTCTCAATCAATACCCTCCCATATAATTTACCAGGAATACCCAATAAACTGTAATTTGAGCACTCACTTTTATCCCCTTTGCCTTTGTACAATGGCACTATGCATGCATTCCGCCAATCCTCAGGCACCTCACCATGAGTCATACATACATTAAATAATCTTACCAACCAGTCAACAATACAGTCACCCCCTTTTTCAATAAATTTCACTGCAATACCATGCAAACCCGCTGCCTTGCCGGCTTTCATCTTCCACAAAGCTTCTACTACCTCTTCTTTGTTTACCAAATCATTTTCCCTAACCCTCTCACTTTGCACACCACCTCGACCAAAACACCCTATATCTGCCACTCTATCATCAAACACATTCAACAAACCTTCAAAATACTCACTCCATCTCCTTCTTACATCACCACTATTTGTTATCACCTCCCCATTAGCCCCCTTCACCGATGTTCCTATTTGTTCCCTTGTCTTACGCACTTTATTTACCTCCTTCCAAAACATCTTTTTATTCTCCCGAAGATTTAATGATACTCTCTTACCCCAACTCTCATTTGCCCTCTTTTACACCTCTTGCACCTTTCTCTTGACCTCCTGTCTCTTTCTTTTATACATCTCCCAGTCATTTGCATTATTTCCCTGCAAAACTCGTCCAAATGCCTCTCTATTCTCTTTCACTAATAATCTTACTTCTTCATCCCACCACTTTCTACCCTTTCTAATCTGCCCACCTCCCACGCTTCTCATGCCACAAGCATCTTTTGCGCAAGCCATCACTGCTTCCCTAAATACATCCCATTCCTCCCCCACTCCCTTTACCTTCTTTGTTCTCACCTTTTTCCATTCTGTACTCAGTCTCTCCTGGTACTTCCTCACACAAGTCTCCTTCCCAAGCTCACTTACTGTCACCACTCTCTTCACCAAAACATTCTCTCTTGTTTTCTGAAAATCTCTGCAAATATTCACTTTCGCCTCCACAAGATAATGATCAGACATCCCTCCAGTTTCACCTCTCAACACATTACCATCCAAAAGTCTCTCTTTCGGACGCCTATCAATTAACACGCAATAGAATAACGCTCTCTGGCCATCAAACTTACATACGTATATTTATATATATATATATATATATATATATATATATATATATATATATATATATATATATATATATATATATATATATATATATATATATATATATATATATATATATATGGTTGTTTAATTTGTTTATGGATGGGGTTGTTAGGGAGGTGAATGCAAGAGTTTTGGAAAGAGGGGCAAGTATGAAGTCTGTTGGGGATGAGAGAGCTTGGGAAGTGAGTCAGTTGTTGTTCGCTGATGACACAGCGCTGGTGGCTGATTCATGCGAGAAACTGCAGAAACTGGTGACTGAGTTTGGTAAAGTGTGTGGAAGAAGAAAGTTAAGAGTAAATGTGAATAAGAGCAAGGTTATTAGGTACAGTAGGGTTGAGGGTCAAGTCAATTGGGAGGTGAGTTTGAATGGAGAAAAACTGGAGGAAGTGAAGTGTTTTAGATATCTGGGAGTGGATCTGGCAGCGGATGGAACCATGGAAGCGGAAGTGGATCATAGGGTGGGGGAGGGGGCGAAAATTCTGGGGGCCTTGAAGAATGTGTGGAAGTCGAGAACATTATCTCGGAAAGCAAAAGTGGGTATGTTTGAAGGAATAGTGGTTCCAACAATGTTGTATGGTTGTGAGGCGTGGGCTATGGATAGAGTTGTGCGCAGGAGGATGGATGTGCTGGAAATGAGATGTTTGAGGACAATGTGTGGTGTGAGGTGGTTTGATCGAGTGAGTAACGTAAGGGTAAGACAGATGTGTGGAAATAAAAAGAGCGTGGTTGAGAGAGCAGAAGAGGGTGTTTTGAAGTGGTTTGGGCACATGGAGAGGATGAGTGAGGAAAGATTGACCAAGAGGATATATGTGTCGGAGGTGGAGGGAACAAGGAGAAGAGGGAGACCAAATTGGAGGTGGAAAGATGGAGTGAAAAAGATTTTGTGTGATCGGGGCCTGAACATGCAGGAGGGTGAAAGGAGGGCAAGGAACAGAGTGAATTGGAGCGATGTGGTATACCGGGGCTGACGTGCTGTCAGTGGATTGAATCAAGGCATGTGAAGCGTCTGGGGTAAACCATGGAAAGCTGTGTAGGTATGTATATTTGCGTGTGTGGACGTATGTATGTATATGTGTATGGGGGGGGGGGGTTGGGCCATTTCTTTCGTCTGTTTCCTTGCGCTACCTCGCAAACGCGGGAGACAGCGACAAAGCAAAAAAAAAAAAAAAAAATATATATATATATATATATATATATATATATATATATATATATATATATATATATATATATATAGATATATATATATATATATATATATATATATATATATATATATATATATATATATATATATATATATATATATATATATATATATATATATATATATATATATATAGATAGATAGATAGATAGATAGGTAGATAGATAGATAGATTAGAAAGGGTAGTGAGTGGTGGGATGAAGAAGTCGGATTATTAGTGAAAGAGACGAGAGAGTCTTTTGGACGAGTTTTGCAGGGAAATAGTGCAAATGACTGAGAGATGTATAAAAAAAAGGCAGGAGATCAAGAGAAAGGTGCAAGAGGCGAAAAAGAGGGCAAATGAGAGTTGGGTTAAGAGAGTAACATTAAATTTTAGGGAGAATATTTTGGAAAGAGGTAAATAAAGTGCGTAAGACAAGAGAACAAATGGGAACATCGGTGCAGGGGGATAACGGGGAGGTGATAACAAGTAGTGGTGATGTGAGAAGGAGATGGCGTGAGTATTTTGAAGGTTTATTGAATGTGTTAGATGATAGAGTGTTATATATAGGGTGTTTTGGACGAGGTGGTGTGCGAAGTGAGAGGGTTAGGAAGAATGATTTGGTAAACAGAGAAGAGGTAGTAGAGGCTTTGCGGAAGATGAAAACCGGCAAGGCAGCGGGTTTGGATGGTCTTGCAGTGGAATTTATTAAAAAAGTGGGTGACTGTGTTGATGACTAGTTGGTAAGGATATTTAATGTATGTATGACTCATGGTGAGGTGCCTGAGGATTGGTGGAATACATGCATAGTGCCATTGTACAAAGGCTGATGGGGTAAAGGTGAGTGCTCAAATTTCAGAGGTATAAGTTTATTGAGTATTTCTGGTAAATTATATAGGAGGGTATTGATTGAGAGGGTTAAGGTACGTACAGAGCATCAGATTGGGGAAGAGAAGTGTGGTTTCAGAAGTGGTAGAGGATGTGTGGATCAAGTGTTTGCTTTGAAGAATGTATGTGAGAAATACTTAGAAAAGCAAATGTATTTGTATGTAGCATTTATGGATCTGGAGAAGGCATATGATAGAGTTGATAGAGATGCTCTGTGGAAGGTATTAAGAGTATATGGCGTGGGAGGCAGTGAAAAGGTTTTATCGAGGATGTGAGGCATGTGTGCGAATGAAGAAAGTGAGGAAAGTGATTGGTTCTCAGTGAATGTTGGCTTGCGGCATGGTTGTTTAATTTGTTTATGGATGGGGTTGTTAGGGAGATGAATGCAAGAGTTTTGGAGAGAGGGGCAAGTATGCAGTCTGTTGTGGATGAGAGAGCTTGGGAAGTGAGTCATTTGCTGTTCGCTGATGATACAGCGCTGGTGGCTGAAACGGGTGAGAAACTGCAGAAGCTGGTGACTGTGTTTGGTAAAGTGTGTGAAAGAAGAAAGCTGAGAGTAAATGTGAATAAGAGCAAGGATATTAGGTACAGTAGGGTTGAGGGACAAGTCAACTGAGAGGTAAGTTTGAATGGAGAAAAACTGGAGGAAGTGAAGTGTTATAGATATCTTTGAGTGGAATTGTCAGCGGACGGAACCATGAAAGCGGAAGTGGGTCACAGGGTGGGGGAGAGGGCGAAAGTTCTGGGAGCGTTGAAAAATGTGTGGAAGGCGGGAACATTATCTCGGAAAGCAAAAATGGGTATGTTTGAAGGAATAGTGGTTCCAACAAAGTTATATGGCTGCGAGGCGTGGGCTATAGATAGGGTTTTGTGGAGGAGGGTGGATGTGTTGGAAATGAGATGTTTGAGGACAATATGTGGTGTGAGGCGGTTTGATCGAGTAAGTAATGATAGGGTAAGAGAGATGTGTGGTAATAAAAAGAGTGTGGTTGAGAGAGCAGAAGAGGGTGTTTTGAAATGGTTTGGTCACATGGAGAGAATGAGTGAGGAAAGATTGACAAAGAGGATATATGTGTCAGAGGTGGAGGAAACGAGAAGTGGGAGACCAAATTGGAGGTAGAAATATGGAGAGAAAAAGGTTTTGAGCGATCGGGCCCCTGAACATGCAGGAGGATGAAAGGCGTGCAAGGAATAGAGTGAATTGGAACAATGTAGTATATCGGGGTCTGCGTGCTCTCAATGGATTGAACCGGAGCATGTGAAGCGTCTTGAGTAAACCATGGAAAGTTTTTTGGGGCCTGGATGTAGAGGGGGAGCTTTGGTTTCGGTGCATTGTACATGACAGCTAGAGACTTTGTGTGAACGAATGTGGCTTCTGTTGTCTTTTCCTAGCGCTACCTCACGCGCATGCGGGGGGATAATGATAATGATCAGACATCCCTCCAGCTGCAACTGTCAGCACATTAACATCCAAATGTCCCTCTTTCAAGCGCCTATCAATTAACACAAAATCCAATAATGCTCTCTGGTTATCTCTCCTGCTTACATACGTATACTTATGCATATCTCTCTTTTTAAACTAGGTATTCCCAGTCACCAGTCCTTTTTCAGCACACAAATATACAAGCTCTTCACAATTTCCATTTACAACATTGAATACCCCTTGCACACCAATTTTTCCCTCAACTGCCACATTACTGACCTTTGCATTCAAATCACCCATCACTATAACCCGGTCTCGTGCATCAAAACTACTAACCCACTCACTCAGCTGCTCCCAAAACACTTGCCTTTCATGATCTTTCTTCTCATGCCCAGATGCCTAGGCACCAATAATCACCCATTTCTCGCCATCCACTTTCATTTTTACCCATATCAATCTAGAGTTTACTTTCTTACACTCTATCACATACTCCCACCACTCCTGTGTCAGGAGTAGTGCTACTCCTTCCCTTACTCTTGTCCTCTCACCAACCTCTGACTTTACTCCCAAGACATTCCCAAACCACTCTTCACCTTTACCTTTGAGCTTCGTTTCACTCAGAGATAAAACATCCAGGTTCCTTTCCTCAAACATACTACCTATCTCTCCTTTTTTTCTCATCTTGGTCACATCCACAAACATTTAGACACTCTAATCTGTGCCTTTGAGGAGGATGAGCACTCCCCGCGTGACTCCTTCTGTTTCCCGTTTTAGAAAGTTGAAATACAAGGACGGGAGGGTTTCTAGCCACCCGCTCCCGTCCCCTTTAGTCGCCTTCAACGACACGTGAGGAATGCGTGGGAAGTATTCTTTCTCCTCTATCCCCAGGGATGATATAGATGATATATACGAATATATATGCTAAGGAAGGCGCTAGGGTTCGACTCCTAATTGTTGTGTATATACATTTGCATTTTCATCGATACATTTGTCAGACCATGAGGTCATGAGGTGTGTCAGACCATTAGGTGTGTCAAACCATAAAATGTGTCAGACCATGAGGTCCGCGCTAGATTAACGTCCACGTTTCTCCCACCGAGCTAAGGTTGAGGCACGGGAAAAACACCATGAAGTTGGTGCATGTGTTTTTTAACCTCCGTGTGGCTGAGGACGCCTCTCCTAGGGTTCGATTCCGACACATATGTAGACACACACACACACACACACACACACACACACACACACACACACACACACACACACACACACACACAAACAGACAGATAGACATGTAGACATATGAAGGGTAGCAAATAGAACGACATTTTCATCTACAGAACTACAGGTGGACACCGCGGGAGAGACACGACCAACATGGCTGCCTCCCCTCTTGTGGGAGACGATTCTTTACTTACTACAAGTTATGGAAGGTGGGAGAGACGGGCCCACCACCACTGGGGAGGACCACACACGAGATGGGTGACGCGACACCTGGTCACGCTACCCCCCCACCTCAAGCTAGATACCCCCTCCATCTTGCCCTGTGTTCTACAGTCGACAACTCAGCATCTGTTTTTCTTCAGTCTTGGTCTTGGCAAATCGTCTGCCTTGTGGTTCTGTTTGGTTAACTCTTTCACCTGGCCTCCCCTGCCGCTTGGCTCTCTCCTCGGCCCGCTCGACCCTGCTGCTCTCTCTTCTCCCACTCTCACACTGCCTCTCCTCCTCTGGCCTCTTGTGCTCTCTTCTACCTGTTATTTTCTCTTTTTTACTCCCATCACCCGTTTTCTTTGATCCATCGTCCTCACTTAACCATCATAAACGTTGGTTTTTGAGTCGATTCGTTTTGTTTCACTTCGCTTCAGCATTCCTCACGTTTCTCCTCATTTCTTGTTTCCTCATCTCTCCTACGCACCTCACAGTCACCTCGTATACCTAACTCTTCCATGCTTCACGTTCCTCACCTCAGCGCGCATCGTCTATCGTACTTCACGTTCCTACTCTTCCTCCTCAGCTCACGCCTCCTGCCTGGTTCACGTCAGCCCGCCTCCCCCCCCACGAACCCCCCAGGCAGCGTCGCCTGTGGTGTTGACAAAAGTTGGACTTAGTTTGACGCGTCGCTGGAGCCGAAAATGATGTTTGTAGTTGGACGGAAGATGACTACGGTCTCTCTCTCTCTCTCTCTCTCTCTCTCTCTCTCTCTCTCTCTCTCTCTCTCTCTCTCTCTCTCTCTCTCTCTCTCTCTCTCTCTCTCTCTCTCTCTCTCTCTCTCTCTCTCCGGGCGGCGTTTTTCTTGGCCAAGTCTGAAAGAGAATTGTGTGTGTGTGTCTTGGCTTGGTGGGGACGACCTGGACGACCGAGGGGTGGGGAATGTGTGGCTTGGTAGGACGACCTGGACGACCAAGGGTTAGGGAATGTGTAACTTTATGTGTGGACGACCTGGACGACTAGGGGGTTAGGAATATGTTGCTTAGGAGGACGAATTGGACGACCAAGAGGCGAGGACTTTGTGGCTTGGCTGAATGACCTGATCGACCAAGAGGTGGGAAGTGTTTAGCTGAGGGAGAACGACCCGGGATACTTTAGTGGTCGGGAATCTGCTGCTTAGGAGGGACGACCTGGACGACCAAGGAAATGGGAGTGTGTAGCTCTGTTGAGTACGACCTGGTCGACCAAGGGGAGGAAGGGGAGGGACGATTTTGACGACCAGTGGGTGGGGAATATATAACTGGGGGTGGGGGTGGGGGTGGGGGGGTACACAACCTGGACGCTGGTAACAGTAGGTGTGACTAGTGGGAGTTTTAGGCACAGTGAGAACTTGAGTGACCAAGGAGAGTTTGATCATAGTGAGGGCGACCTCGGCGGTCATAGGTGGAGGACTTGTGTGTTAGTAAGGACGACTTGGGCACCGAGGGAGGACTTGCGATTATGTGGGCAAGACCTGGACGACTGACGGGGATTCACGTCATTGTGGGTTGGTGGGGGGGGGGGCGACCTAGATGACCTGAGGGGATTTGCAGGTAAGTAGGAACTACCTGGGGGACCACAGGGGACCCGTGGCTTAGTGGGTACCATCAAGGTGAAGGAAGGTTGTGGGGACTGATACAATAACATTCGTCTCGCACCTGGAGTTTTCACTCTTTTTAGGGTAGAAAATTTTGTCTCGAATTTCTTGAGGGTGCGAATAAAGTGTTTATCGCCTTTGTTCTGCTTATTTCACTCGAGGGAGAATAAACTGTTTGGTTCTACAGCTTGTGGCCTCCTCACCTCGTGCCTCTTGCTCTCCTCTCACCTTCATGTGTCTATGTTTTCTTCTTGACACACCCGAGCGGTCCAGGGGTGGCCCGGCCCTGGAGGTGGCTCTGGAGGTGGCCCTGGAAGTGGTCAGTTCTGGCAGCAAACACCTCCAACCTGTCATGCGCGCCTCCTCCACTATTATTTGTTTCTTCTCAATATTGTTTCATTCATTTCGTCCAACGTCCAGACATGACAGACTCATGTTGCGTGTCAGTTGTCCTCCCTCCCCCCTCCATCACGTTCCCCACAACATCTCACGTTCCTTACAACACCTCACGTTCCTCACAACACCTCACGTTCCTCACAACACCTCACGTTTCCTACAACACCGCACGTTCCAATCAACACCTCACGTTCCCCAAAACACATCACGTTCCCCACAACACATCACTTTCTCCACAACACCTCACGTTCCTCACAACACTTCACGTTCCTCACAACACCTCACGTTCCCCACCAGTACTGCTGTGCACCCTTCCCCTGCCAGCCAGTAACACATCTCCCTGCCAACCCTTCATCTCCCTGCTGACCCTCCATCCCCCTGCTATCCCTCAATTTCCCTGCTGTCCCTCCATCTCCCCGCTGTCTCTCCATCCCCTTGCTGTCCCTCCATCTCCCTGCTGACCCTCCATCTCCCTGCTGACCCTCCACCCCCCTGCTGACCTTCCATCCCCCTACTGACCCTTCATCACCTTGCTGACCCTCCATCCCAATGCTGACCCTCCACCCCTCTGCTGACCTTCCATCCCCCTGCTGACCCTCCATCTCCCTGCTGACCCTCCACCCCTCTGCTGACCTTCCATCCCCCTGCTGACCCTCCATCTCCCTGCTGACCCTCCATCTCCCTGCTGACCCGTCCTCCTGTCTTCCTCACCAGCCACCCGTCCTCCTGGCGTCGATCGTGCTGTTGATAACACCGTCTATCTCATCTGTGTCTTCTGTCACATCGATGACGGAGACTTCCTGCACGTCGTCTACCTCACTGTAGATCACTATTCCTGGTCAATTCTTGTGTCGTTTCTGGCTTTCCCATGTACGACATGCGCCTCGTCTGGCCTGGCTGTCGTCCACTGGAATATTGGGAATGACTCTCCCCCGTCTGTCTGTCGTTAGTGTCTGTGATGACCGCCAGCTTCTCTGTCTAGTTTGTCTGGTTCTGTCCACACAACTGATTAACTCGTTGATCGGAATAAACGATATATGTAAATCTGAATCTGCGTTACCGTAGAGTTTTAAAGCACAGAGCGGCTGTTACATGCTGTAACGGTGATGCACGTATACGAAAATCTCCTGTATGATGATATACAATTTAGCCTTTCCTTCGGAGATATACATGTAGGATACATACACACTCCCTCCCATACTCTTCTCCTTCATGAGAATCGAACTCCTGCACTCACGGTACTGTAAGGTGAACCAATAACGCCACAGGTGAGGGTATGTGGCATGGGTGAGGGTGTGCGGCACGGGTGAGGGTGTGTGGCACAGGTGAGGGTGTGTGGCACGGGTGAGGGTGTGCGGCACGGGTGAGGGTGTGCGGCACGGATGAGGATGTGTGGCACGGGTAAGGGTGTGCGGCACGGGTGAGGGTGTGCGGCACGGGTGAGGGTGTGCGGCACGGGTGAGGGTGTGCGGCACGGATGAGGATGTGTGGCACGGGTGAGGGTGTGCGGCACGGGTGAGGGTGTGCGGCACGGGTGAGGGTGTGTGGCACGGGTGAGGGTGTGCGGCACGGGTGAGGGTGTGTGGCACGGGTGAGGGTGTGCGGCACGGGTGAGGGTGTGCGGCACGGGTGAGGGTGTGCGGCACGGATGAGGATGTGTGGCACGGGTAAGGGTGTGCGGCACGGGTGAGGGTGCGCGGCACGGGTGAGGGTGTGCGGCACGGGTGAGGGTGTGCGGCATGGGTGAGGGTGTGCGGCACGGGTGAGGGTGTGCGGCATGGGTGAGGGTGTGCGGCACGGGTGAGGGTGTGCGGCACGGGTGAGGGTGTGCGGCACGGGTGAGGGTGTGCGGCACGGGTGAGGGTGTGTTCCTCCCCCCGCTGGTGGCCGGCCCCTAGCGTGTGTGTGACAACGTGGGAGCCTCGCCATCCATCAGTGTAGGTGTCTGGTGGTGGCGGGCGTCCTCCTCATTTCATTCGTCACAGGTAAATTCCGGCCGACGAGATGGCCACTTAGCATGAAACTGTGACGCCGTCTTAGACGATAATGCCTCCCCCCACCACCAGCTGTGACTCACCTCACCATCCACCCGCCCACCCACCTGCCCACCCACCTGCCCACCCACCTAACCACCCACCTACCCACCCACCTGCCCACCCACATGCCCGTCCACCTGCCCACCCACCTACCCACCCACCTTTCCACCCACCTTCTGCCCACCCACCTACCCACCCACCTGCCCACCCACATGCCCGTCCACCTGCCTACCCACCTACCCACCCACCTTTCCACCCACCTGTCCACCCGCCTGCCCACCGACCTATCCACCCACCTGCCCACCCACCTGTTCACCCACCTGCCAACCCACCTGCACACCCACTTGCTCTCAACCCACTTATCCTGTGGCTATAACCCCGCACCATCCCATGGCTCACACGAGCACGTCCATGCACTGCCTATGTCCCGCCTGGCCATACGGTCTGATGTGCCCACCCCCTGTTTGCTGCTCCTCACCCTCCCCTCTCAGTGTCACACACACACACACACACACACACACACACACACACACACACACACACACACACACACATATTATAGGGCGAGGTGGGTCAACTCAGGCAGTGATGGGTCATGTCCACATGGTAATGTGGGTCAACTCAGGCAGTGATGGGCCATGTCCACATGATAATGTGATGTAAATGTTCGGTGGACGTGCGCACGTGCACATCCTCACCACTGGTGTCAACGCGGAGTCATCCTGCCAACAACGCTGAATCATCCTGCCAACAACACAGATTCATCTTGCAAACAACATTTTCCTCCAGCATGCGCTTGATAGTCTTCATAATTGGAATACCACCACCATTACCACCACCACTACTACCACCACTACTACCACCATTACCACCACTACCACCACCACTACCAACGTCATCATGAATCAGATCAGTTCCACAGTTGTGCAGTTCGTCTCCAGGCTCCACCGTGGTACCAGCAGCAGCTGCCCACCTCCGGCCATCGCCCTCGCGTTCTTGCGGTCTTGATGACGCGTAAACTCCGTACCTGAACCCAAGAACGCTACCCAGATTTCATTCTTCCTAGACTCGCCTGTGCCTCCCTGACCTGGTCACCTCATCCACCAGTCACGCAGTTGCAACAGCTAAAAAAGATGCAGAAAATGGCATGTAAGATTACGCTTGTCCCTTTTCCCTGCACCTATCAGGAAGTACTGGAGACCCTGGCTCATGACTGCCCATCATCACCAGGAACTAACTGCATCATTCTCGCCGCCGGCACCTCCTTGTGGCACATCACTGATCTGGCTGGAGTACCATTACTGATGTGTTGTTCTGGCTGGAGTAGCATTACTGATGTGTTGATCTGGCTGGAGTACCATTACTGATGTGTTGATCTGGCTGGAGTACCATTACTGATGTGTTGATCTGGCTGGAGTACCATTACTGATGTGTTGTTCTGGCTGGAGTACCATTACTGATGTGTTGTTCTGGCTGGAGTACCATTACTGATGTGTTGTTCTAGCTGGAGTACCATTACTGGTGTGTTGATCTGGCTGGAGTACCATTATTGATGTGTTGATCTGGCTGGAGTACCATTACTGATGTGTTGTTCTGGCTGGAGTACCCCTACTGATGTGTTGTTCTGGCTGGAGTACCATTACTGATGTGTTGTTCTGGCTGGAGTACCATTACTGATGTGTTGTTCTAGCTGGAGTACCATTACTGGTGTGTTGATCTGGCTGGAGTACCATTACTGATGTGTTGTTCTGGCTGGAGTACCCCTACTGATGTGTTGTTCTGGCTGGAGTACCCTTACTGATGTGTTGCGTCAGTGTTGCTGAGTCAGTCACTAAAGACCACTGTGCACGTACCATAAACAATGAACATATTCAGAGTCTCTGTACATTTATACAATTCATTTTCCATTCTTATGTTACAACAAATGTTGAATATGGGTCAACAAGGCTATCTTGTTTGCAAAGACGCGCTACAAATCAACGGGGAGATGTTGCTAATGAGATGTGATGGCTTCCTTCAGTTCAGGGAGTGTGTGAGGATTATCTTTGTAAACTATGCCTATCATTACTTGCATACCTGGTAATAATGACGTGGTGTAACATCCGGCGACTGTGGTGACCAAATGTCCTGTGAAATCATTTTGTCCCTGAACACATCGCGCGTCATACATGAAGACACCAGCTGTGTGTGCCACTGAAAAGTATGGGGCCGATTATCCGTTTTCATGACAGATCTCACCACACACCACTACCCGTCTGATCATGTCATGTTGTCTGCTTCATCTCATGCGGGTCAGTCGCCGATCAAACGCGAGTGTTTTGGGTTTGACGTCACCGGATAAATGAACACACGCCTCCTCGGTACACAATGTGACGTCCGGACGTTGCTTGTCATAAAGTCTCTGAACCACCGGCAATACTCAGCACGCTTAACGTTCTTCTTTTCTTTCAGTTGACTCAATGACGTTATGTTGTAGGGATGCAGGTGTAGCTGCATCTTAGCACGCTACGTGTGCTGCTATACCTACACGTCTGTTGAGGGTATATGAATGATCTCCTGCAGAGGAGAAATTGCCTGAGTGACAGACAACATGGTTTTAAGACAGGGAAGTCGTGTTTACAGACAACATATATATATATATATATATATATATATATATATATATATATATATATATATATATATATATATATATATATATATATATCTTTTTTTTTTTATACTTTGTCGCTGTCTCCCGCGTTTGCGAGGTAGCGCAAGGAAACAGACGAAAGAAATGCCCCCCACCCCCCATACACATGTATATACATACGTCCACACACGCAAATATACATACCTACACAGCTTTCCATGGTTTACCCCAGACGCTTCACATGCCTTGATTCAATCCACTGACAGCACGTCAACCCCGGTATACCACATCGCTCCAATTCACTCTAATCCTTGCCCTCCTTTCACCCTCCTGCATGTTCAGGCCCCGATCACACAAAATCTTTTTCACTCCATCTTTCCACCTCCAATTTGGTCTCCCTCTTCTCCTCGTTCCCTCCACCTCCGACACATATATCCTCTTGGTCAATCTTTCCTCACTCATTCTCTCCATGTGCCCAAACCACTTCAAAACACCCTCTTCTGCTCTCTCAACCACGCTCTTTTTATTTCCACACATCTCTCTTACCCTTACGTTACTCACTCGATCAAACCACCTCACACCACACATTGTCCTCAAACATCTCATTTCCAGCACATCCATCCTCCTGCGCACAACTCTATCCATAGCCCACGCCTCGCAACCATACAACATTGTTGGAACCACTATTCCTTCAAACATACCCATTTTTGCTTTCCGAGATAATGTTCTCGACTTCCACACATTCTTCAAGGCCCCCAGAATTTTCGCCCCCTCCCCCACCCTATGATCCACTTCCGCTTCCATGGTTCCATCCGCTGCCAGATCCACTCCCAGATATCTAAAACACTTCACTTCCTCCAGTTTTTCTCCATTCAAACTCACCTCCCAATTGACTTGACCCTCAACCCTACTGTACCTAATAACCTTGCTCTTATTCACATTTACTCTTAACTTTCTTCTTCCACACACTTTACCAAACTCAGTCACCAGCTTCTGCAGTTTCTCACATGAATCAGCCACCAGCGCTGTATCATCAGCGAACAACAACTGACTCACTTCCCAAGCTCTCTCATCCCCAACAGACTTCATACTTGCCCCTCTTTCCAAAACTCTTGCATTTACCTCCCTAACAACCCCATCCATAAACAAATTGAACAACCATGGAGACATCACACACCCCTGCCGCAAACCTACATTCACTGAGAACCAATCACTTTCCTCTCTTCCTACACGTACACATGCCTTACATCCTCGATAAAAACTTTTCACTGCTCCTAACAACTTTCCTCCCACACCATATATTCTTAATACCTTCCACAGAGCATCTCTATCAACTCTATCATATGCCTTCTCCAGATCCATAAATGCTACATACAAATCCATTTGCTTTTCTAAGTATTTCTCACATACATTCTTCAAAGCAAACACCTGATCCACACATCCTCTACCACTTCTGAAACCACACTGCTCTTCCCCAATCTGATGCTCTGTACATGCCTTCACCCTCTCAATCAATACCCTCCCATATAATTTACCAGGAATACTCAACAGACTTATACCTCTGTAATTTGAGCACTCACTCTTATCCCCTTTGCCTTTGTACAATGGCACTATGCACGCATTCCGCCAATCCTCAGGCACCTCACCATGAGTCATACATACATTAAATAACCTTACCAACCAGTCAACAATACAGTCACCCCCTTTTTTAATAAATTCCACTGCAATACCATCCAAACCTGCTGCCTTTCCGGCATATATATATATATATATATATATATATATATATATATATATATATATATATATATATATATATATATATATATATATATATATATATATGTGTGTGTGTGTGTGTGTGTGTGTGTGTGTGTGTGTGTGTGTGTGTGTGTGTGTGTGTGGATGTAACCAAGATGTGAAAAAAGGAGAGATAGGTAGTATGTTTGAGGAAAGGAACCTGGATGTTTTGGCTCTGAGTGAAACGAAGCTCAAGGGTAAAGGGGAAGAGTGGTTTGGAAATGTCTTGGGAGTAAAGTCAGGGGTTAGTGAGAGGACAAGAGCAAGGGAAGGAGCAGCAGTACTCCTGAAACAGGAGTTGTGGGAGTATGTGATAGAATGTAAGAAAGTAAATTCTCGATTAATATGGGTAAAACTGAAAGTTGATGGAGAGAGATGGGTGATTATTGGTGCATATGCACCTGGGCATGAGAAGAAAGATGATGAGAGGCAAATGTTTTGGGAACAGCTGAATGAGTGTGTTAGTGGTTTTGATGCACGAGACCGGGTTATAGTAATGGGTGATTTGAATGCAAAGGTGAGTAATGTGGCAGTTGAGGGAATAATTGGTATACATGGGGTGTTCAGTGTTGTAAATGGAAATGGTGAAGACCTTGTAGATTTATGTGCTGAAAAAGGACTCGAGATTGGGAATACCTGGTTTAAAAAGCGAGATATACATAAGTATACGTATGTAAGTAGGAGAGATGGCCAGAGAGCGTTATTGGATTACGTGTTAATTGACAGGCGCGCGAAAGAGAGACTTTTGGATGTTAATGTGCTGAGAGGTGCAACTGGAGGGATGTCTGATCATTATCTTGTGGAGGCTAAGGTGAAGATTTGTATGGGTTTTCAGAAAAGAAGAGTGAATGTTGGGGTGAAGAGGGTGGTGAGAGTAAGTGAGCTTGGGAAGGAGACGTGTGTGAGGAAGTACCAGGAGAGACTGAGTACAGAATGGAAAAAGGTGAGAACAATGGAAGTAAGGGGAGTGGGGGAGGAATGGGATGTATTTAGGGAATCAGTGATGGATTGCGCAAAAGATGCTTGTGGCATGAGAAGAGTGGGAGGTGGGTTGATTAGAAAGGGTAGTGAGTGGTGGGATGAAGAAGTAAGATTATTAGTGAAAGAGAAGAGAGAGGCATTTGGACGATTTTTGCAGGGAAAAAATGCAATTGAGTGGGAGATGTATAAAAGAAAGAGACAGGAGGTCAAGAGAAAGGTGCAAGAGGTGAAAAAGAGGGCAAATGAGAATTGGGGTGAGAGAGTATCATTAAATTTTAGGGAGAATAAAAAGATGTTCTGGAAGGAGGTATATAAAGTGCGTAAGACAAAGGAGCAAATGGGAACTTCAGTGAAGGGCTTAAATGGGGAGGTGATAACAAGTAGTGGTGATGTGAGAAGGAGATGGAGTGAGTATTTTGAAGGTTTGTTAAATGTGTTTGATGATAGAGTGGCAGATATAGGGTGTTTTGGTCGAGGTGGTGTGCAAAGTGAGAGGGTTAGGGAAAATGATTTGGTAAACAGAGAAGAGGTAGTAAAAGCTTTGCGGAAGATGAAAGCCGGCAAGGCAGCAGGTTTGGATGGTATTGCAGTGGAATTTATTAAAAAAGGGGGTGACTGTATTATTGACTGGTTGGTAAGGTTATTTAATGTATGTATGACTCATGGTGAGGTGCCTGAGGATTGGCAGAATGCGTGCATAGTGCCATTGTACAAAGGCAAAGGGGATAAGAGTGAGTGCTCAAATTACAGAGGTATAAGTTTGTTGAGTATTCCTGGTAAATTATATGGGAGGGTATTGATTGAGAGGGTGAAGGCATGTATAGAGCATCAGATTGGGGAGGAGCAGAATACTCAACAAACTTATACCTCTGTATATATATATATATACATATATATATATATATATATATATATATATATATATTTTTTTTTTTTTTTTGCTGACATAAATCATTAAGACACACAAATGGAATATCAGTGAATTCTTGAAGATTTGGTAACAAAACAGGATCCAACATACAAAATGGTATGTATTCTACAGAATGCATGTTTCGTCATCTATGAGAGTTACGTACATTAACTTACAGGATCCTTAAAGTGTCTAGCAAAAAATAAAAGCTTTAAAACAGGTGAAAAGAAGTACCTAATAATACAGTATTAAAAACAAAATTTTTTTTAATGGAAATTATGAAAAAAATATCAAACATTTTATAGAGATGATCTGTGATTTGTGTCATAAAGATGTGAGATTTACTTTTTAGTGTATATGATATTATTGACCATTCATGCAAGAAAGTATGCACAATGTAAAAGAAAATGGAAGAGAAGACAGAAGCCACGTCACCTTTTGATAATTGTCGTAAACTTCCCACGTATTCCCTGCGTGTCGTAGAAGGCGACTAAAAGGGAAGGGAGCGGGGGGCTGGAAATCCTCCCCTCTCAGTTCTTTTTAATTTTCCAAAAGAAGGAACAGAGAAGGGGGCCAGGTGAGGATATTCCCTCAAAGGTCCAGTCCTCAGTTCTGAACGCTACCTTGCTAACGCGGGAAATGGCGAATAGTATGAATAATAATAATAATGATATATATATATATATATATATATATATATATATATATATATATATATATATATATATATATATATATATATATATATATATATATATATATAGGAGTTGTGGTTTCGGTGCATTATACATGACAGCTAGAGACTGAGTGTGAACGAATGTGGCCTTTGTTGTCTTTTCCTAGCGCTACCTCGCACACATGCGGGGGGGAGGGGGTTGTTATTTCATGTGTGGCGGGGTGGCGACGGGAAATAAATAAGGACAGACTATGAATTATGTACATGTGTATATATGTATATGTCTGTGTGTCTATATATATGTATACGTTGAGATGTATAGGTATGTATATGTGCGTGTGTGGACGTGTATGTACATACATTTGTACGTGGGTGGGTTGGGCCATTCTTCCGTCTGTTTCCTTGCGCTCCCTCGCTAACGCGGGAGACAGCGACAAAGTATGATACTAATGTATGTATATATGTATATATATATATATATATATATATATATATATATATATATATATATATATATATATATATATATATATATATATATATATATATTTTTGTGTGTGTGCTGGAAATGAGATGTTTGAGGACAATATGTGGTGTGAAGTGGTTTGATCGAGTAAGTAATGTAAGGGTAAGAGAGATGTGTGGAAATAAAAAGAGCGTGGTTGAGATAGCAGAGGAGGGTGTTTTGAAATGGTTTGGGCACATGGAGAGAATGAGTGAGGAAAGATTGACCAAGAGGATGTATGTGTCGGAGGTGGAGGGAACGAGGAGAAGTGGGAGACCAAATTGGAGGTCTAAAGATGGAGTGAAAAAGATTTTGAGTGATCGGGGCCTGAACATGCAGGAGGGTGAAAGGCGGGCAAGGAATAGAGTGAATTGGATCGATGTGGTATACCGGGGTCGACGTGCTGTCAATGGATTGAATCAGGGCATGTGAAGACGTCTGGGGTAAACCATGGAAAGTTCTGTGGGGCCTGGATGTGGAAAGGGAGCTGTGGTTTCGGGCATTATTGCATGACAGCTAGCGACTGAGTGTGAACGAATGGGGCCTTTGTTGTCTTTTCATAGTGCTACCTCGCACACATGAGGGGGGAGGGGGATGTTATTCCATGTGTGGCGAGGTGGCGATGGGAATGAATAAAGGCAGACAGTGTGAATTGTGCGCATGTGTATATATGTATGTGTCTGTGTGTGTATATGTATGTGTGTACATTGAGATGTATGGGTATGTATATTTGCGTGTGTGGACGTGTATGTATATACATGTGTATGGGGGTGGATTGGGCCATTTCTTTCGTCTGTTTCCTTGCGCTACCTCGCAAACGCGGGATACAGCGACAAAGCAAAATAAAATATATATATATATATATATATATATATATATATATATATATATATATATATATATATATATATATATATTGGGGGTGGAAAGATGGAGTGGGGGGGATTTTGTGTGATCGGGGCCTGGGCGTGCGGGAGGGTGGGGGGAGGGCGGGGAGTGGAGTGAGTTGGAGCGATGTGGTGTGCCGGGGTTGACGTGCTGTCAGTGGATTGAATCAGGGCATGTGAAGCATCTGGGGTAAACCATGGAAAGCTGTGTAGGTGTGTATATTTGCGTGTGTGGACGTGTATGTATATACATGTGTATGGGGGTGGGTTGGGCCATTTCTTTCGTCTGTTTCCTTGCGCTACCTCGCAAACGCGGGAGACAGCGGCAAAAAAAAAAAAAAAAAAAAAAAATATATATATATATATATATATATATATATATATATATATATATATATATATATATATATATATATATATATATATATATATATACGAATAAAGTGTATATGAACGCTCACCTTCATAGAACATACAGGTTCGATCCTGGCTGATGGAGCTTTGTATGTTCTATGGAGGTGCGCGTTCATATACACTTTATTCGTATTCATATAACTCCGCGTTGTACAATCAGGTTCGATAAAACGCTTTCAGCTGGCTATGTGTTCTGTTCGAAAACAACCGATAGACCCCGTTGCTCACCATAGTGAGACGAAGGGTATTCGAGTACTTAGTATTTCGAATAGTTGTTTCCTATTATACAGTCCCTTAGCCTAGCGGTTAGCATGCCTGCCTCTTGCACAAGGGGTCCCAGGTTCGATCCTGGCTGATGGAGCTTTGTATGTTATATATATATATCATTGGACGCTGTATGGCATGGGAGGCTGCTGAAGAAATTGGACCAACAGGTAATAATAAAGGAAAATTCCTACAGTGGAAAGATGATCACATTGGGCGGGAACGAAAGGATAAATGTCGGAGGAATCTTCACTATATGGATCGAGGTGACCAGCAGGTGACCGCAAGGTTCGGTTCTGGAACCATTACTCTTCTTGATCTTTGTGAATGACTTGCCACCTGAATATGTTTGCCGATGCTGCAAAGGTCATGAGTGAAGTGCCAAGCAGAGGGATTGCATCTGCTAACAAGAGGATCTCGACAAAACCCAAAGTTGGCCTGATTCATGGTTCATGAAGATCAAGCCAAGTAAAGTTATCAGGATGGGACGCAATGACGTCACACAGTCAGACTAACATCAGACTTTATGAGTGACCTCCAACATCTGTGAAAGTGACGTCACCTGAGGAACATCAAAACATGGGGTAACATCATACCACTATGGGAGTGACGTCATACCACCATGGGAGTGACACCAGGTCACCAGGATAGCGAGATCAGACCACCAGGGAGTGACGTCACACTTCCTGAGAGGAGATCCATAACACAGTCACACAAACTTCTCACATCACAAACTGTCGTCCTCAACAGATTATAAAGTCTTCACAAGTTCTGGTCTCACCTTCCCACACCCCAGAGCCCTCCCATGCTCTCTCCCCACACCCCAGAGCCCTCCCATGCTCTCTCCCATTGACACCAAGAATCTTTTAGTTCTCCCTTTTAATAATAATTTCACTTTGCTTCCCATGTTGCTTAAATCCTTTAATGTAAATGTTGCCTTTAGCAACAATAATACTATAAAGAATATCTTAATCAGGAATTCACCAGAAAATTCTCTTGGTTGCATCTATAAAGTTCCTTGTGGAAACTGTGATAAATTTTATGTTGGTCAGACTGGTAAGGATCTTTCTGTTAGACTTAAGCAACATGAATATAGTATAAGAACGGGACAAGAATCAAATGCCTTGTTTAATCATGTTAAAAACTATGATCATTGTATTGACTGGAGTAACGCCATCTCAGTTGTTAACTCTAATTCTATTACCATGAGAAATATCATTGAATCTTCTATTATCAAATACACAAAGAATTATAATTTTAATATTAGTGATGGTCTGTACAAATTAGATAACTTTATTGTTGATGAGATTTGTAAAATGATAAGTTTATGAACGCTCGTTGTATGTTTTGGACAATCACATGTTCACCAAATGGCGTCCTAGCTTCGTCTCTTCGATGTATATCAACTGACTGTTATATTTCTCTCTTGTGTCTCCCCTGATGATGTGATTATTACACGAAAGTGCACTTGGGAACTTTTCGTGTTTCATTTTCCCCGTGGACTCATAGGAATATATATATATGGTTCTCAGTGAATGTAGGTTTGCGGCAGGGGTGTGTGATGTCTCCATGGTTGTTTAATTTGTCTATGGATGGGGTTGTTAGGGAGGTGAATGCAAGAGTTTTGGAAAGAGGGGCAAGTATGAAGTCTGTTGGGGATGAGAGAGCTTGGGAAGTGAGTCACTTGTTGTTCGCTGATGATACAGCGCTGGTGGCTGATTCATGTGAGAAACTGCAGGAACTGGTGACTGAGTTTGGTAAAGTGTGTGAAAGAAGAAAGTTAAGAGTAAATGTGAATAAGAGCAAGGTTATTAGGTACAGTAGGGTTGAGGGTCAAGTCAATTGGGAGGTAAGTATGAATGGAGAAAAACTGGAGGAAGTGAAGTGTTTTAGATATCTGGGAGTGGATCTGTCAGCGGATGGAACCATGGAAGCGGAAGTGGATCATAGGGTGGGGGAGGGGGCGAAAATTCTGGGAGCCTTGAAGAATGTGTGGAAGTCGAGAACATTATCTCGGAAAGCAAAAATGGGTATGTTTGAAGGAATAGTGGTTCCAACAATGTTGTATGGTTGCGAGGCGTGGGCTATGGATAGAGTTGTGCGCAGGAGGATGGATGTGCTGGAAATGAGATGTTTGAGGACAATGTGTGGTGTGAGGTGGTTTGATCGAGTAAGTAACGTAAGGGTAAGAGAGATGTGTGGAAATAAAAAGAGCGTGGTTGAGAGAGCAGAAGAGGGTGTTTTGAAATGGTTTGGGCACATGGAGAGAATAAGTGAGGAAAGATTGACCAAGAGGATATATGTGTCGGAGGTGGAGGGAACGAGGAGAAGTGGGAGACCAAATTGGAGGTGGAAAGATGGAGTGAAAAAGATTTTGTGTGATCGGGGCCTGAACATGCAGGAGGGTGAAAGGAGGGCAAGGAATAGAGTGAATTGGATCGATGTGGTATACCGGGGTTGACGTGCTGTCAGTGGATGGAATCAGTGCATGTGAAGCGTCTGGTGTAAACCATGGAAAGTTGTGTGGGGCCTGGATGTGGAAAGGGAGCTGTGGTTTCGGGCATTATTGCGTAGCAGCTAGAGACTGAGTGTGAACGAATGTGGCCTTTGTTGTCTTTTCCTAGTGCTACCTCGCACAAATGAGGGAGGAGGGGGAAGGTATTCCATGTGTGGCGAGGTGGCGATGGGAGTGAATGGGGGCAGACAGTGTGAATTGTGTGCATGGGTATATATGTATGTGTCTGTGTATGTATATATATGTGTACATTGAGATGTATAGGTATGTATATTTGCGTGTGTGGACGTGTGTGTGTATACATTGTGTATGGGGGTGGGTTGGGCTATTTCTTTCGTCTGTTTCCTTGCGTTACCTCGCAAACGCGGGAGACAGCGACAAAGCAAAATATGGATAAAATATTTATGTATATATATATATATATATATATATATATATATATATATATATATATATATATATATATATATATATATATATATATATATATATATATTCCCTGGGGATAGGGGAGAAAGAATACTTCCCACGTATTCCCTGCGTGTCGTAGAAGGCGACTAAAAGGGGAGGGAGCGGGGGGCTGGAAATCCTCCCCTCTCGTTTTTTTTTTTAATTTTCCAAAAGAAGGAACAGAGAATTGGGCCAGGTGAGGGTATTCCCTCAAAGGCCCAGTCCTCTGTTCTTAACGCTACCTCGCTAATGCGGGAGGTGGCGAGTGGTTTGAAAGAAAGAATATATATATATATATATATATATATATATATATATATATATATATATATATATATATATATTATCCCTGGGGATAGGGGAGAAAGAATGCTTCCCACTTATTCCCTGCGTGTCGTAGAAGGCGACTAAAAGGGGAGGGAGCGGGTGGCTGGAAATCCTCCCTTCTTGTTTTTTTTTTTTTTAATTTTCCAAAAGAAGGAACAATGAAGGGGGCCAGGTGAGGATATTCCCTTAGAGGTCCAGTCCTCTGTTCTTAAAAGTATGAATATGTACATGTGTATATATGTATATATCTTTATATGTATATGTATGTATACGTTGAAATGTACAGATATGTATATATGCGTGTGTAGGTGTTTATGAATGTACATGTATATGTGGGTGGGTTGGGCCATTCTTTCGTCTGTTTCCTTGCGCTACCTCGCTAACGCGGGAGACGGCGATTAAATATGATAAACAAATGAAACAAATGTGCATGTGTATAATCATTTATTCATTCATTTGATTATTTTTTCATACTTGATCACCATTTCCCGCGTTAGAAAGGTCTCACCAGGAAGAGAAGGGGAAATGCCACATTCGTTCACACTCAGTCTCTAGCTGTCATGTATAATGCACCGAAACCACAGCTCCCCTTTCCACATCCAGGCCCCACAAAACTTTCCATGGTTTACCCCAGAAGCTTCACAGGTGAGAGTGTTGACTGATGAGAGGTGAGAATGTTGATAGATGAGAGGTGAGACTGGGGTCTCGTTAAAGATGTTGGTGAGAGAGAGAGAGAGAGAGAGAGAGAGAGAGAGAGAGAGAGAGAGAGAGAGAGAGAGAGAGAGAGAGAGAGAGAGAGAGAGAGAGAGAGAGAGAGAGAGAGAGAGAGAGATCTGAGTGCGTTTTATTGTGAGGTGAGGATCAGAACTCGTTAAGGGCAACGGTATGGTTTATCATAAGGAGAAAGCGTGGTTTATCGAAAGGTGTTTCTTATTGGGCAGTTAAGGCCTGGTTTACTGACAGGTAAGTATGTTTTAGTGAGAGGTGAGAGAGAGAGAGAGAGAGTGCGTTCTGATGAAGAGTAAGAGTACAACATGGTGGGGTGAGAGTGGTGAGAAGCGACACCGCAGTATGGTGAGTGTAGGTAGCGTAGTGAGAGGAGGTGAGAGTAGATGGCTGAGGGAATGTACGAGACAGAAGTGGTGTTAGGTTTAGCGAGGTGGCTCACGCGTACGTAGTGCCACACCAGCACCATGTCTGCCTGGGCAAGACGATGGTCCACACAACTTTGAGAGAAATCGATGTTGTTTGGCGTCATAAATCTTGTGTGTGTTGGGGAGGGGAGAGGTAGGGGGGATTGGGGTGGCAGAGGCGATAATTAAATAATTAGTGGAGGTAATTACGCGCCTCACGGTTGGTGGGCCTGCATTATGACAGACCGAGCTTGCACCGGACCCGAGCTGACGACATGCACGTCGTCATGCACGTCATGTCCGTCGCTGTAATAAAGTGTAGGGTATCGCTTGCTAAGGGAGGGCTAGGAGTCGGGGGAGGTCCAGCGGAGGGCTAGGGGTAGGAGGAGGTCCAGCGGAGGGCTTGGGGTAGGAGGAGGTCCAGCGGAGGGCTAGGGGTACGGGAAGAACCAGGGTAGGACTCTGGGTTAGGGAGGACGAGTGGAGGGCTAGGAGTAGGGATGATACAGGTCAGGTGGGAAGGTGAGGACATGACCAGGACGGTGCTTTACCCCCTCCCCCTTCCCCCCTTCCCCCTTCCCCCTACCACAATAGTTAGGTCCCACCGGTTGGCAACACTGCTCTGTGTGGACTGAACCCTCTCAGTGTTGCCATCGTCCTTAGCGACCGCCCTCATCCCCTTCTTTAATATATCAGAAATTCCGCCGCTGTCCCTCCTGCTGCTGCTGCTGCTGCTGCGGGTGACGGCACAGCAGCAGCAGCAGCAGACACAGCAGGCAACAAACTAGCATTTTAAACCGTGTATCGTAATGCTGCGGGCGGAGTAAAAAATCGTTGGGCAGAATGTGCGTGACGTGTAGAAAATGGTGGCAGTTTAGGACATGGAGCAGCCTGAAGCTAACGACCGCCCAGAATGAGCTGCGCCGCCATCTTGCCGGCAAAAAGAAAGTGAGAACCATTGTTACCCCGGGAGGCGGGGTGCCGCCACGACCCCCCACACCCAGCCATCCGCACGCTGCCCCTGATGGCCAAGCCCCTGGGTGACGGGCCAGCTGCCGGGGTGACGGGCTAGTGTATGGTGTGGTGACCCAGCTGCCAGGGTCACGGGCCAGCTGCCAGGGTGACGGGCCAGCTGCCGGGATGACGGGCCAGCTGCCAGGGTGACGGGCCAGCTGCCAGGGTGACGGGCCAGCTGCCGGGATGACGGGCCAGCTGCCAGGGTGACGGGCCAGCTGCCAGGGTGACGGGCCAGCTGCCGGGATGACGGGCCAGCTGCCAGGGTGACGGGCCAGCTGCCGGGGTGACGGGCCAGTGTCTGGTGTAATGGACCATTCCAGGAATGATGGGCTAGTTCCCTGGATGATGAACCTTCTACAGGAGTGATGGGATTTCTTCCAGTGTGATGGGTTGGTTCCTTGGATGTTGGGAGAGCTTCTAGTGAGGTTCTGACGGTGGGTCCCACCTGGGGGTCAGGTGATGGGGGGGCCCCCAGGGTGAGTCAGGATCACCTGTGATGAGGGACATGATTGTGAGAGGCTGCTCTCATGAGGGCGATGGGCCACTCATAACCAATGGTGTACCAGTTTTGTAATTATGAGTGAATTCTTGGAGTGATGGGCCAAATCTTGGAGTGATGGGCCAGATCTTGGATTGATGGGCCAGATCTTAGGATAATCAGCAGGTAAGTTTTAAACTGATGGACCAGCACGTGTGATGTTGGGTCAACTGATGGTGTAACACGAGTGATAATGGGTCAACTGATGGACCAGCACGTGTGATGATGGGTCAACTGATGGACCAGCATATGTGATGATGGGTCAACTGATGGACCAGCATATGTGATGATGGGTCAACTGATGGACCAGCACGTGTGATGATGGGTCAATTGATGGACCAGCACGTGTGATGATGGGTCAACTAATGGTCCAGCATGTGTGATGATGGGTCAACTGATGGACCATCACGTGTGATGATGGGTCAACTGATGGACCAGCACTTGTGATGATAGTGATGGAGCAGTTCCTTTAGTGATGGGGTAGTCGTAGTGATGATGGAGCAGTCTTGTGGTGATGGAGCAGTTCCTTTAGTGATGGGGTAGTCGTAGTGATGATGGAGCAGTCTTGTGGTGATGGAGCAGTTCCTTTAGTGATGGGGTAGTCGTAGTGATGATGGAGCAGTCTTGTGGTGATGGAGCAGTTCCTTTAGTGATGGGGTAGTCGTAGTGATGATGGAGCAGTCTTGTGGTGATGGAGCAGTTTCTTTAGTGATGGGGTAGTCGTAGTGATGATGGAGCAGTCTTGTGGTGATGGAGCAGTTCCTTTAGTGATGGGGTAGTCGTAGTGATGATGGAGCAGTCTTGTGGTGATGGAGCAGTTCCTTTAGTGATGGGGTAGTCGTAGTGATGATGGAGCAGTCTTGTGGTGATGGAGCAGTTCCTTTAGTGATGGGGTAGTCGTAGTGATGATGGAGCAGTCTTGTGGTGATGGAGCAGTTCCTTTAGTGATGGGGTAGTCGTAGTGATGATGGAGCAGTCTTGTGGTGATGGAGCAGTTCCTTTAGTGATGGGGTAGTCGTAGTGATGATGGAGCAGTCTTGTGGTGATGGAGCAGTTCCTTTAGTGATGTGGTAGTCGTAGTGATGATGGAGCAGTCTTGTGGTGATGGAGAAGTTCCTTTAGTGATGGGGTAGTCGTAGTGATGATGGCTGGATCACTGTATATGTGATAACTGTGACTGCAGTGACAGAAGCTGTCGGGTAATAAATGTTTTCCCCTCACAAGAATCCCAGACTTCCTTCATATGTACTCACCATTATTGCCATGCTGTGATTCACACAATCAATCACACATTATCTTTCTCCGGATAATCCTTTCTTGTATTTAAGTAACAACATATCCAACAACTTTTCCACTTCGACCATGCCTGCTCCCTTCCAGTCTGGCCAATCTACAGCTGGCTCTCTTATGGAAAAGCAACACTTCAGCACCTCCTTCTCGTCCAATTCTGCTCTCGATGACTCCATATCTAATCCTCCTTCCTCCCACTAGAATTATGCTCTATCTCAGTGTCCCCATGCAAGTTCTTCCAGGTACTTTCCTACATCAAAGTGGTCAGGGGATATGGTCCAAATAGCACACCTCCTCAAATGTGTCTGATCCTTGCTCACCTACCTCGCTTCTGTCTTAAAACCCAAACTTTCTAATCTTTTTAGAAGTAATCCTTAGTGCAGTCCATCCCTTATAAAGGAAACCGTTTTATTCCCTCCAAACACTGTTCCATCGTTTACACGCGCTGTCTCCAGAGACTTTTTTCTTGTCTCATTTTCTCAAACACCTGAAGTCCCATTTTCTTCTCATACATCACCAATACTTCTCTTACGGTTCAAGGTCTTCCAGTGATCACCGCTCCTTAGAGGGGCCTCTCTATCAGGGCTTTTGACGAAGCTTTTCTGATCTCCTTCAACATATCCAAAGTATCTGACCAGGTTTAGCGTAATGCCTTTGCCGCCTGAGCTTCCTTCATCTAGCTTTACTGCTTCTCTTGGCTCCTCCTCAGTGAACAGTCAACACTATGATCGGCAGCTTCTTCCTCTCCTCCTGTCAACAATGGCTTACCTCAGGGCTCTGTCTTATCGCCTACTCATTTTTTCTTCAGTTCGAAACCTACTTACTTTTACGCTGATCATTCCACTTCTCTTTAACAAGCAAGCTGCTGCTTCAATGAAGTAGTAAAGAAATATTGAAGTTGTTCACATGCTACAATGGGGCAAAGCTAGAATATGCTTCTCAAATTTGGTTACCGCAGTTACATAATCATAAAGAACTGACAGAGAATGTACAGAAGGCAACAAAGATAGTACTAGAATCAAGGTTATAGACCTAGATTTTGCCCACTATGGAAGAGAGTAGAGTAAATGATGACATAATCAAACCTCTAATTTTTCCAACCTGTTTCATGAAGTCAACAGAGATCAGTTCCTCGAAAGATGCAGGTATACAACAACTAACGGCCATTACACGATATCAAGCAAAAAACTTGAAGTAGAAATGGTCACGATATGGGCTGCCACAAATGTAGGAGGACACCTTTCATGTGTTGTAGGAAGTTACATATGTAGGATGGCTCATCCACCACCCTCTCCTTAACAAGATAGAATCAAAAGCCATACATCACTACGTACTACTCTCTACATCAGCACCCTTCCCTTCATGACAGTACGTACCACCCTCTACATAGTGATGATGATTGCTGCCTTCATTCTCTTTGGCGAATCATTATGGCTTCTCCTCTCTCACGTGAACTGTGTCCTCGCCACTAACTTCTGCTGCTGCTGCTGCATAAGTCGTATGTATAGGGAGTATGTATAAGTCGTATGTATATGGAGTATGTACAAGTCGTATGTATAGGGAGTATGTATAAGTCGTATGTATAGGGAGTATGTATAAGTCGTATGTATAGGGATTATGTCTAAGTCGTATGAAGGGGTGGTGAGAATAAGTGAGCTTAGAAAGGAGACTTGTGTGAGGAAGTACCAGGAGAGACTGAGTGCAGAATGTAAAAAGGTGAGAGCAAATGACGTGAGGAGAGTGGGTAGGAATGGGCTGTATTTAGGGAAGCAATGAGGACTTGCGCAAGAGATGCATGCAGCATGAGAAAGATGGGAGGTGGGCAGACTAGAGAGGGTAGTGAGTGGTGGAATGAAGAAGTAAGATTGTTTGTGAAACAGAAGAATGAGGTATTTGGACGATTTTTGCAGGGAAGTAGTGCGAATGAGTGGGAGATGTATAAAAGAAAGATGCAGGAGGTCAAGAGAAAGGTGCAAGAGGTTAAAAAGAGGGCAAATGAGAGTTGGGGTGAGAGAGTATCATTAAATTTTAGGGAGACTAAAGAGATGTTTTGGAGGGAGGTGAATATAGTGCCTAAGACAAGAGAACGAATGGGAACATTGGCGAAGGTGGCTAATGGGGAGGTAATAACAAGTATTGGTGAAGTGAGAAGGTGATGGAGTGGGTATTTTGAAGGTTTGTTGAATGTGTTTAATGATAGAGTGGCAGATATAGGGCGTTTTGGTCGAGATAGTGTGGGAAGTGAGAGGGTCAGGGAGAATTGTTTGGTAAACAGAGGAGGTAGTGAAAGCTTTGCGGAAGATGAAAGCCGGCAAGGCGGCGGGTTTGGATGGTATTACAGTGGAACTTATTCAAAAATGGGGTGACTGTGTTGTTGACTGGTTGGTAAGGATATTCAATTCATGTATGGTTCATGGTGAAGTGCCTGAGGATTGGCGGAATGCATGCATAGTGCCATTGTACAAAGGCAAAGGGGATAAATGTGAGTGTTCAATTTACAGAGGTATAGGTCTGTTGAGTATTCCAGGGAAATTATATGGGAGGGTATTGACTGAGAGGGTAAAGGCGTGTACAGAGCAGTGTGGTTTCAGAAGTGGTAGAGGATGTGTGGATCAGGTGTTTGCTTTGAGGAATTTATGTGAGAAATACTTAGAAAAACAAATAGATTTGTATGTAGCCTTTATGGACCTGGAGAAGTCATATGATAAATTTGATAGAGATGTTCCGCGGAAGGTATTAAGAGTATATGGTGTGGGAGGTAAGTTGCTAGAAGCAATGAAAAGTTTTTATCAAGGATGTTAGGCATGTGCACGAGTAGGAAGAGAGGAAAGTGATTGATTCTCAGTGAATGTCGGTTTGCGGCAGGGGTGCGTAATGTCTCCATGGTTGTTAAATTTGTTTATGGATGGGGTTGTTAGGGAGGTGAATGCAAGAGTTTTGGAGAGAGGGGCAAGTATGCAGTCTGTTGTGGATGAGAGAGCTTGGGAAGTGAATCAGTTGTTGTTCGCTGATGATACAGCGCTGGTGGCTGATTCGGATGAGAAACTGCAGAAGTTTTATTTTATCTTTTTATTTCCACACATCTCTCTTACCCTTACGTTACTTACTCGATCAAACCACCTCACACCACATATTGTCCTCAAACATCTCATTTCCAGCACATCCATCCTCCTGCGCACAACTCTATCCATAGCCCACGCCTCGCAACCATACAACATTGTTGGAACCACTATTCCTTCCAACATACCCATTTTTGCTTTCCGAGATAATGTTCTCGACTTCCACACATTCTTCAAGGCTCCCAGAATTTTCGCCCCCTCCCCCACCCTATGATCCACTTCCGCTTCCATGGTTCCATCCGCTGCCAGATCCACTCCCAGATATCTAAAACACTTCACTTCCTCCAGTTTTTCTCCATTCAAACTCACCTCCCAATTGACTTGACCCTCAACCCTACTGTACCTAATAACCTTGATCTTATTCACATTTACTCTTAACTTTCTTCTTTCACACACTTTACCAAACTCAGTCACCAGCTTCTGCAGTTTCTCACATGAATCAGCCACCAGCGCTGTATCATCAGCGAACAACAACTGACTCACTTCCCAAGCTCTCTCATCCCCAACAGACTTCATACTTGCCCCTCTTTCCAAAACTCTTGCATTCACCTCCCTAACAACCCCATCCATAAACAAATTAAACAACCATGGGGACATCACACACCCCTGCCGCAAACCTACATTCACTGAGAACCAATCACTTTCCTCTCTTCCTACACGTACACATGCCTTACATCCTCGATAAAAACTTTTCACTGCTTCTAACAACTTGCCTCCCACACCATATATTCTTAATACCTTCCACAGAGCATCTCTATCAACTCTATCATATGCCTTCTCCAGATCCATAAATGCTACATACAAATCCATTTGCTTTTCTAAGTATTTCTCACATACATTCTTCAAAGCAAACACCTGATCCACACATCCTCTACCACTTCTGAAACCACACTGCTCTTCCCCAATCTGATGCTCTGTACATGCCTTCACCCTCTCAATCAATATCCTCCCATATAATTTACCAGGAATACTCAACAAACTTATACCTCTGTAATTTGAGCACTCACTCTTATCCCCTTTGCCTTTGTACAATGGCACTATGCACGCATTCCGCCAATCCTCAGGCACCTCACCATGAGTCATACATACATTAAATAACCTTACCAACCAGTCAACAATACAGTCACCCCCTTTTTTAATAAATTCCACTGCAATACCATCCAAACCTGCTGCCTTGCCGGCTTTCATCTTCCGCAAAGCTTTTACTACCTCTTCTCTGTTTACCAAATCATTTTCCCTAACCCTCTCACTTTGCACACCACCTCGCCCAAAACACCCTATATCTGCCACTCTATCATCAAACACATTCAACAAACCTTCAAAATACTCACTCCATCTCCTTCTCACATCACCACTACTTGTTATCACCTCCCCATTTGCGCCCTTCACTGAAGTTCCCATTTGCTCCCTTGTCTTACGCACTTTATTTACCTCCTTCCAGAACATCTTTTTATTCTCCCTAAAGTTTAATGATACTCTCTCACCCCAACTCTCATATATATATATATATATATATATATATATATATATATATATATATATATATATATATATATATATATATTTTTTATTTTTTTTTTATACTTTGTCGCTGTCTCCCGCGTTTGCGAGGTAGCGCAAGGAAACAGACGAAAGAAATATATATATATATATATATATATATATATATATATATATATATATATATATATATATATATATATTTGTGTATGTATATGTATGTATACGTTGAAATGTATAGGTATGTATATGTGCGTGTGGGGACGTGTATGTATATACATGTGTATGTGGGTGGGTTGGGCCGTTCTTTTGTTTGTTTCCTTGCGCTACCTCGCTAACGCGGGAGACAGCGACTAAGTATAATACATATAAGATGATTATACAACAGACCTTCAGTGGTGTATATCCTTTACCTTTGTCTTATCATCGTTCACCAGTCACCTGCTCCGCAGTCCAGTATCATCTTAATGGTTGACCTTTGACCTGTGACGATAGAAACTATACAACAGAACATTTCTTGGATTAGATTTGAATTCGCCTGTGACAGCTGACACAATGTCTGACCTTGAACATTTATTCTAGGATGATCCAAGAGCCAGCTGACCGCCATACTCAGGTGACAGACGCAAGTGAGGCTTCTAAATTGTCCCACACTGATCTATTGTTGACCAGGTGGCAGGATCTCACACACACACACACACACACACACTGAGACAAACAAATCTTAAAGATGTGTGAAAAATAGAAAATTGAGAATCATGTAAATACAATCAGGATTATTAGGTTCAGCAGAGTAGAAGGACAGGTCAGCTAGGATCTGTGTCTGAATGAAGATGTAGTGAAGTGTTTCAGCAACAAAGAGAACTTGATGAAGTGTGTTAGATTGTGTAGGTCATAATACTGACCTGGCCCAGTGTAGGTCTTAATACTGACCTGCACCATTGGCACATTGTGACCTATATGGTTATGGGAATCTGGTGACGTGGAATACCTGTGATTATTATAAAAGAGAGTAACTGTTGAGTAAGTGGTGGTGATCAGCAGGGGTAGTGGGTAGAGCTGGGACAGTCACCAACGCCACCTGGTGGCCAGCAGGGGTAGTGGGTGGAGGCAGAGCACCAGTAGGAGCATAACTTCACAGTATGGTGGAGCAGGTTCAGTGGGCCCGCTGCCGGGCGGCCGCGTTGATCGAGTTATGAAGTGCTCATGGTGGCCGTATTCGGCTGGAGTTTGCCGCGTTTAATCTCGTTTTATGAATGGAAAGATTATCGCATTTTTTTTATCACGAGATTTTGAAAGTCTGGTTGGAATTGGTGGTTAGAGGGAAAAATGCTGTGTTAGAGTGTGAGCGTGGTATTAGCCTCGCCTGGACGGGATGGGATCCATTAGTTCTGCCTCCCTACCACACTAGAGAATTCCTGAATAATAATAGTAAACGCACTAAATTATTTTTGACCCGAGAACTATGACTGGCACTACTGCTAAATGATCTTCTGATATTTTTATGTCACGCAGCATCTGGGTGGCTGAGGGCAGACGCTTCACAACCCAGGTCTGTCTCGGTTGGTTTGTGTTTACGTACATATGTGTATGTTTGTTTGTATGTCGCTGTGTTGCTTGGCCTCACATCACTTCTGTTTGACACCGTAAAATATCAGAGGGTGGACGGGTTCCTTGTTCACCGGATGTATGATATAATCCAGGATTTAGAACACATTTGATGAACACAAGAGTACGATCACTAAGGTGTACCTTGTCAGCTCTGGTGTCTTCACATAGCCACAAACATATCCAAGAAGTCAAAACAAACTCCAAACATTTCAGCAGCGGAGGCCAGCAGTCATGCACGACACATCTGTCAGGCGGGACCATATCCACATATGTATCCAATTTAACACCTGCATCACTTAAGATGGTCGACACACAAGAATGTCCGACCCCCTGCAGGAGATCCCCAGAGGAACAGAATATCTTAAAGCAATCCTTAAGAAGATGAAGAAACGGGCTTTTGTAAATGAATGGATATTGAGGTGGACCATTTATAGATGGCAAGACTTTTGTGATTTTTGGGGGAACTTTTGATGGTTCAAATACTAGTGAGTCAGCAGAGCCCCAACAATGTATCAGTCATGGAGGAAACGCTGTAGTGATCTGCTACAGCTGCACATGATGCTTTAACAAGGAATTAAGAGCATGTTATGTAAACATTCTGAAAAAAGAACGCACTAACTAGAGAGATTCTCCTGACATGCTGGGATGACAATCAACATGGAAAGATTTACCGATACATGAGGGTTGAGGGGAAGCAATGAAAATGTGTCAGGAATGTTGACACGAGAAGACATGGAAATGCTAGTGAACAAGTGGCGGAGAATGTGCGCACACGCACCGACTGAGGCGCTGGTTCTGTTACGGTAAAATCGTGGCCCAGAGGTCCATGATCTTGTGTCAGATGGTGAGTGTGTGTGTGTGTGTGTGTGTGTGTGTGTGTAAGCTTCCATGTGAATGTGAGAGAGAGAGATGTTCACACGTTCACTCCGAAGGAGGTAGGCTCCTTCTGATCAGAACATGAGTCTCCTTTTGCTATATTTGTTGAAACTTGACTTGCGCAGCTGGCGTACCTTGAAGACATATTGAGCAAACTGAATGAGTTAAATTTGTCTCTGCAGGGCAATGTTACAAACACTCTCAACTTGTATGATAAAGTTGATGATTTTCAAAACAAAATGGAGTTGTGGAAGGAGGTATGCTTAGGGGGAGATGTTACGTGTTTTCATATGTCAAAGGCTTATTTTTCCAGTAACAATGTTGAGAGAGACTGTGAGACCAGTTATTTTCAAACATTTGACCAACCTTATTTGTGATTTTAAATCATACTTACCTGACATATGGGAGATCGCGATCGGGTTAGAAATCCATTCCTCTTAGCTGAAAGTAACATGAAGAAGCTTCCTATCTGCCTTGATGAAGCAGTGTGAGGCGTGTGTTCAGACCACCGTGCGTC
The DNA here is from genome assembly GCF_036320965.1 of Panulirus ornatus. Taxonomy (NCBI): domain Eukaryota; kingdom Metazoa; phylum Arthropoda; class Malacostraca; order Decapoda; family Palinuridae; genus Panulirus; species Panulirus ornatus. The sequence continues at coordinate 59,506,735 of NC_092241.1, forward strand.
GCCTCACACTGGTATGGGAAAGTTCAACCATCACACGGCTGGAGCTGTGAGGAGGAGCAGCTCCCTCCCTGACCTAGGAAAGAAGGCTGTGAGACCCTCCTGCACTGTGGGTCTACCTACCTTTGTGAAGCATCTTTCTCTGCAGTGAACGTCAACACGTCATAACAAACAAAATGTGAACCTGACACAAGACCTGATCACTGCAGTAGCCTCACTACCGCCAACAATGGCACAAATCACCAGTTAACATCAACTCCACAGTTCACATCTGAGTTATGAGTAATTTCAAGTATCTTCATGTAATTTCGTTAATCTTTTTCCTTTAGTATACTGAATGATAATCTATTATCCATCACTCAAATTATGCAAACTTTCAATATAATTTTCATTGTCTTCCCATATATTGAGATTATTCAATCATGGCGTACTTAATGGTAGAAGGTAGCAAGAGGTACAATAGGAAACAAAGTTTGGACAACACTGACCTACAGTGTAGTGTCCTCAGTGATTCCCATCCTCTACAGTGTAGTGTCCTCAGTGATGATTCCCATCCTCTACAGTGTAGTGTCCTCAGTGATGATTCCCATCGTCTACAGTGTAGTGTCCTCAGTGATTCCCATCGTCTACAGTGTAGTGTCCTCAGTGATGATTCCCATCCTCTACAGTGTAGTGTCCTCAGTGATTCCCATCCTCTACAGTGTAGTGTCCTCAGTGATTCCCATCCTCTACAGTGTAGTGTCCTCAGTGATTCCCATCCTCTACAGTGTAGTGTCCTCAGTGATTCCCATCCTCTACAGTGTAGTGTCCTCAGTGATTCCCATCCTCTACAGTGTAGTGTCCTCAGTGATTCCCATCCTCTACAGTGTAGTGTCCTCAGTGATTCCCATCCTCTACAGTGTAGTGTCCTCAGTGATTCCCATCCTCTACAGTGTAGTGTCCTCAGTGATTCCCATCCTCTACAGTGTAGTGTCCTCAGTGATTCCTATCTTCTACAGTGTAGTGTCCTCAGTGATTCCCATCCTCTACAGTGTAGTGTCCTCAGTGATTCCCATCCTCTACAGTGTAGTGTCCTCAGTGATTCCTATCTTCTTCAGTGTAGTGTCCTCAGTGATTCCCATCCTCTGCAGTGTAGTGTCCTCAGTGATTCCCATCCTCTGCAGTGTAGTGTCCTCAGTGATTCCCATCCTCTACAGTGTAGTGTCCTCAGTGATTCCCATCCTCTACAGTGTAGTGTCCTCAGTGATTCCCATCCTCTACAGTGTAGTGTCCTCAGTGATTCCTATCTTCTACAGTGTAGTGTCCTCAGTGATTCCCATCCTCTGCAGTGTAGTGTCCTCAGTGATTCCCATCCTCTACAGTGTAGTGTCCTCAGTGATTCCCATCCTCTACAGTGTAGTGTCCTCAGTGATTCCCATCCTCTACAGTGTAGTGTCCTCAGTGATTCCCATCCTCTACAGTGTAGTGTCCTCAGTGATTCCCATCCTCTACAGTGTAGTGTCCTCAGTGATTCCCATCCTCTACAGTGTAGTGTCCTCAGTGATTCCCATCCTCTGCAGTGTAGTGTCCTCAGTGATTCCCTGATTCCCATCCTCTACAGTGTAGTGTCCTCAGTGATTCCCATCCTCTACAGTGTAGTGTCCTCAGTGATTCCCTGATTCCCATCCTCTACAGTGTAGTGTCCTCAGTGATTCCCTGATTCCCATCCTCTACAGTGTAGTGTCCTCAGTGATTCCCTGATTCCCATCCTCTACAGTGTAGTGTCCTCAGTGATTCCCTGATTCCCATCCTCTACAGTGTAGTGTCCTCAGTGATTCCCTGATTCCCATCCTCTACAGTGTAGTGTCCTCAGTGATTCCCTGATTCCCATCCTCTACAGTGTAGTGTCCTCAGTGATTCCCTGATTCCCATCCTCTACAGTGTAGTGTCCTCAGTGATTCCCAAATAAAGAATGTTACATGGAAACATTTCGAGATGAACTTGGTGACGGGAGAGCTAGTGATGATGAAGAGCCTCCACCTCCTCCTCCTCCTACTCCTCCTCCTCCATCTCCTCCTCCTCCTTCTCCTCCTCCTCCTCCTCCTCCTCCTCCTCCTCCTCTTCCTCTTCGTCACGTAGTAAGCCCACACCACCACCAGTTCTGGTGTGCAGAGTCTGGGAAGGAAGAGAGAAAAGATGCGTCAGTCTCCGGTGTGGGCGGCTGAATAGGTGGTATTGAGACAGCTGTCATGTGTACAGTGGATCCGGATAGAATGATCAAAGGAATTCACGTGAGCGATGTGAATGGCGGAGATGGGGAGAGGGGGAGACAAAAGTCATGTGAGGGGAGCAAAGCGCGGGAGTGGAGAGGTGAATGGTGCGAGTGTGGGGGAGAGAGTTCTGTTAAGACCTACCTACCAGTACCTACCATCAGCTGTCGCAAAAGACAGTCCTAGAGAGAGAGAGAGAGAGAGAGAGAGAGAGAGAGAGAGAGAGAGAGAGAGAGAGAGAGAGAGAGAGAGAGAGAGAGAGAGAGAGAGAGAGAGTTCTAGCATGACATATAAGCCCCAGCTCATGACCAACATTCCATGGATTATATTGAATCAGATGACACAATTGCCTCATCCCACCAGCACCATTAAGTTCTGTGTTATACGTGGATCTGGTAATGTGTCACGGACCACACTATACCACTGTGGTTCTCTGTCACGGATCACACTGGACCACTGTGGTCCTGTGTCACGGACCACAGTGGTACATTGTCATAGATAAAGTTGGTAGATGTATATCCTGAGTCACGTGCAGGAGCACCAGGTCATGTCTGCCTCACACGCTGGCACTGTCGGGCTGGTCATGTCTCATCTGACCAACATCTCAGTCTCTCCTCATACTCAGTATCAGCTCTCATCCTTACTGCTGACTCACACATGACGACTCACACATGACGACTCACACATGACGACTCACACATGATTCACACAAGACAACTCACACATGATTCACACAAAGTAAGACGCATCAGCCCAGCTTTGCCTCAAACAAGGGTTGCGACGCGTCTCACGTCTCCCCTCTCCTCCAGCCTGGTGTTGTCACGTATTGCTCCACCTCCATCTTGACGCCAACCTCACGCACGATATTCCCCAGCCTCACACACGATATTCCCCAGCTCACGCACGATATTCCCAACCTCACGCACGATATTCCCCAGCCTCACGCATGATATTCCCCAGCCTCACGCACGATATTCCCCAGCCTCACGCACGATATTCCCCAGCCTCACGCACGATATTCCCCAACCTCACGCACGATATTCCCCAACCTCACGCACGATATTCCCCAGCCTCACGCACGATATTCCCCAGCTTCACGCACGATATTCCCCAGCCTCACGCACGATATTCCCCAGCCTCACACACGATATTCCCCAGCTTCACGCACGATATTCCCAACCTCACGCACGATATTCCCCAGCCTCACGCACGATATTCCCCAGCCTCACGCACGATATTCCCCAACCTCACGCACGATATTCCCCAGCCTCACACACGATATTCCCCAGCTTCACGCACGATATTCCCAACCTCACGCACGATATTCCCCAACCTCACGCACGATATTCCCCAGCCTCACGCACGATATTCCCCAACCTCACGCACGATATTCCCCAACCTCACGCACGATATTCCCCAGCCTCACACACGATATTCCCCAGCTTCACGCACGATATTCCCAACCTCACGCACGATATTCCCCAGCCTCACGCACGATATTCCCCAGCCTCACGCACGATATTCCCCAGCCTCACGCACGATATTCCCCAGCCTCACGCACGATATTCCCTAGCCTCACGCACGATATTCCGCAACCTCACGCACGATATTCCCAAACCTCACGCACGATATTCCCAGCCTCACGCACGATATTCCCCAGCCTCACGCACGATATTCCCCAGCCTCACGCACGATATTCCCAACCTCACGCACGATATTCCCCAACCTCACGCACGATATTCCCCAGCCTCACGCACGATATTCCCCAACCTCACGCACGATATTCCCAAACCTCACGCACGATATTCCCCAGCCTCACGCACGATATTCCCCAGCCTCACGCACGATATTCCCCAGCCTCACGCATGATATTCCCCAGCCTCACGCACGATATTCCCCAGCCTCACGCATGATATTCCCCAGCCTCACGCATGATATTCCCCAGCCTCACGCACGATATTCCCCAGCCTCACGCATGATATTCCCCAGCCTCACGCATGATTCCCCAGCCTCACGCACGATATTCCCCAGCCTCACGCATGATATTCCCCAGCCTCACGCATGATATTCCCCAGCCTCACGCATGATTCCCCAGCCTCACGCATGATATTCCCCAGCCTCACGCATGATTCCCCAGCCTCACGCATGATTCCCCAGCCTCACGCATGATATTCTCACAGTTTCGAGTATTGTCTTTTGCACCAAGTCTCATGCACACACACATCCATATTACGTTCTTGGCGGGCCAGCGTTGCACCCCGCCTCAACGTTGGCTCACATATAAACGATGTTTAAAACAACGCGGATAAAACAGGTACAGTGAATAGTTGATGTGGACCACCATTACAAACACACGCATCGGAATTCACACTAAAGAGCAAACACATACATAAATGCATGTACACAGGCATGCATGCACAAACATACAGACGTTAGACAAACATATGCAATTACATCCGCAAAAAAATACACAGAAATAACTAATTAACACTTATCTAACACACACACACACACACACACACACACACACACTATATATATATATATATATATATATATATATATATATATATATATATATATATATATATATATATATATATATATATATATTTTTTTTTATACTTTGTCGCTGTCTCCCGCGTTTGCGAGGTAGCGCAAGGAAACAGACGAAAGAAATGGCCCAACCCCCCCCATACACATGTACATACACACGTCCACACACGCAAATATACATACCTACACAGCTTTCCATGGTTTACCCCGGACGCTTCACATGCCTTGATTCAATCCACTGACAGCACGTCAACCCCTGTATACCACATCGCTCCAATTCACTCTATTCCTTGCCCTCCTTTCACCCTCCAGCATGTTCAGGCCCCGATCACACAAAATCCTTTTCACTCCATCTTTCCACCTCCAATTTGGTCTCCCTCTTCTCCTCGTTCCCTCCACCTCCGACACATATATCCTCTTGGTCAATCTTTCCTCACTCATTCTCTCCATGTGCCCAAACCACTTCAAAACACCCTCTTCTGCTCTCTCAACCACGCTCTTTTTATTTCCACACATCTCTCTTACCCTTACGTTACTTACTCGATCAAACCACCTCACACCACACATTGTCCTCAAACATCTCATTTCCAGCACATCCATCCTCCTGCGCACAACTCTATCCATAGCCCACGCCTCGCAACCATACAACATTGTTGGAACCACTATTCCTTCAAACATACCCATTTTTGCTTTCCGAGATAATGTTCTCGACTTCCACACATTCTTCAAGGCTCCCCAGAATTTTCGCCCCCTCCCCCACCCTATGATCCACTTCCGCTTCCATGGTTCCATCCGCTGCCAGATCCACTCCCAGATATCTAAAACACTTCACTTCCTCCAGTTTTTCTCCATTCAAACTCACCTCCCAATTGACTTGACCCTCAACCCTACTGTACCTAATAACCTTGCTCTTATTCACATTTACTCTTAACTTTCTTCTTCCACACACTTTACCAAACTCAGTCACCAGCTTCTGCAGTTTCTCACATGAATCAGCCACCAGCGCTGTATCATCAGCGAACAACAACTGACTCACTTCCCAAGCTCTCTCATCCCCAACAGACTTCATACTTGCCCCTCTTTCCAAAACTCTTGCATTTACCTCCCTAACAACCCCATCCATAAACAAATTAAACAACCATGGAGACATCACACACCCCTGCCGCAAACCTACATTCACTGAGAACCAATCACTTTCCTCTCTTCCTACACGTACACATGCCTTACATCCTCGATAAAAACTTTTCACTGCTTCTAACAACTTTCCTCCCACACCATATATTCTTAATACCTTCCACAGAGCATCTCTATCAACTCTATCATATGCCTTCTCCAGATCCATAAATGCTACATACAAATCCATTTGCTTTTCTAAGTATTTCTCACATACATTCTTCAAAGCAAACACCTGATCCACACATCCTCTACCACTTCTGAAACCACACTGCTCTTCCCCAATCTGATACTCTGTACATGCCTTCACCCTCTCAATCGATACCCTCCCATATAATTTACCAGGAATACTCAACAAACTTATACCTCTGTAATTTGAGCACTCACTCTTATCCCCTTTGCCTTTGTACAATGGCACTATGCACGCATTCCGCCAATCCTCAGGCACCTCACCATGAGTCATACATACATTAAATAACCTTACCAACCAGTCAACAATACAGTCACCCCCTTTTTTAATAAATTCCACTGCAATACCATCCAAACCTGCTGCCTTGCCGGCTTTCATCTTCCGCAAAGCTTTCACTACCTCTTCTCTGTTTACCAAATCATTTTCCCTATATATATATATATTTTTTTTTTTTTTTTTTATACTTTGTCGCTGTCTCCCGCGTCTGCGAGGTAGCGCAAGGAAACAGACGAAAGAAATGGCCCAACCCCCCCCCATACACATGTACATACACACGTCCACACACGCAAATATACATACCTACACAGCTTTCCATGGTTTACCCCAGACGCTTCACATGCCTTGATTCAATCCACTGACAGCACGTCAACCCCTGTATACCACATCGCTCCAATTCACTCTATTCCTTGCCCTCCTTTCACCCTCCTGCATGTTCAGGCCCCGATCACACAAAATCCTTTTCACTCCATCTTTCCACCTCCAATTTGGTCTCCCTCTTCTCCTCGTTCCCTCCACCTCCGACACATATATCCTCTTGGTCAATCTTTCCTCACTCATTCTCTCCATGTGCCCAAACCATTTCAAAACACCCTCTTCTGCTCTCTCAACCACGCTCTTTTTATTTCCACACATCTCTCTTACCCTTACGTTACTTACTCGATCAAACCACCTCACACCACACATTGTCCTCAAACATCTCATTTCCAGCACATCCATCCTCCTACGCACAACTCTATCCATAGCCCACGCCTCGCAACCATACAACATTGTTGGAACTACTATTCCTTCAAACATACCCATTTTTGCTTTCCGGATAATGTTCTCGACTTCCACACATTTTTCAAGGCTCCCAAAATTTTCGCCCCCTCCCCCACCCTATGATCCACTTCCGCTTCCATGGTTCCATCCGCTGACAGATCCACTCCCAGATATCTAAAACACTTCACTTCCTCCAGCCTCTCACCATTCAAACTCACCTCCCAATTGACTTGACCCTCAACCCTACTGTACCTAATAACCTTGCTCTTATTGACATTTACTCTTAACTTTCTTCTTCCACACACTTTACCAAACTCCGTCACCAGCTTCTGCAGTTTCTCACATGAATCCGCCACCAGCGCTGTATCATCAGCGAACAACAACTGACTCACTTCCCAAGCTCTCTCATCCCCAACAGACTTCATACTTGCCCCTCTTTCCAAAACTCTTGCATTTACCTCCCTAACAACCCCATCCATAAACAAATTAAACAACCATGGAGACATCACACACCCCTGCCGCAAACCTACATTCACTGAGAACCAATCACTTTCCTCTCTTCCTACACGTACACATGCCTTACATCCTCGATAAAAACTTTTCACTGCTTCTAACAACTTTCCTCCCACACCATATATTCTTAATACCTTCCACAGAGCATCTCTATCAACTCTATCATATGCCTTCTCCAGATCCATAAATGCTACATACAAATCCATTTGCTTTTCTAAGTATTTCTCACATACATTCTTCAAAGCAAACACCTGATCCACACATCCTCTACCACTTCTGAAACCACACTGCTCTTCCCCAATCTGATGCTCTGTACATGCCTTCACCCTCTCAATCAATACCCTCCCATATAATTTACCAGGAATACTCAACAAACTTATACCTCTGTAATTTGAGCACTCACTCTTATCCCCTTTGCCTTTGTACAATGGCACTATGCAAGCATTCCGCCAATCCTCAGGCACCTCACCATGAGTCATACATACATTAAATAACCTTACCAACCAGTCAACAATACAGTCACCCCCTCTTTTAATAAATTCCACTGCAATACCATCCAAACCTGCTGCCTTGCCGGCTTTCATCTTCCGCAAAGCTTTTACTACCTATATATATATATATATATATATATATATATATATATATATATATATATATATATATATATATATATATATATATATATATATATATATATATATATATATATATATATATATATTATCCCTGGGGATAGGGGAGAAAGAATACTTCCCACGTATTCCCTGCGTGTCGTAGAAGGCGACTAAAAGGGAAGGGAGCGGGGGGCTGGAAATCCTCCCCTCTCGTTTTTTTTTAATTTTCCAAAAGAAGGAACAGAGAAGGGGGCCAGGTGAGGATATTCCCTCAAAGGCCCAGTCCTCTGTTCTTAACGCTACCTCGCTATCGCGGGAAATGGCGAATAGTATGAAAAAAAAAAAAAAAAAAAAAAATATATATATATATATATATATATATATATATATATATATATATATATATATATATATTATCCCTGGGGATAGGGGTGAAAGAATACTTCCCACGCATTCCTCGCGTGTCGTAGAAGGCGACTAGAGGGGACGGGAGCGGGGGGCCAGAAATCCTCCCCTCCTTGTATTTTTTTTAACTTTCTAAAATGGGAAACAGAAGAAGGAGTCACGCGGGGAGTGCTCATCCTCCTCGAAGGCTCAGACTGGGGTGTCTAAATGTGTGTGGATGTAACCAAGATGTGAAAAAAGGAGAGATAGGTAGTATGTTTGAGGAAAGGAACCTGGATGTTTTGGCTCTGAGTGAAACGAAGCTCAAGGGTAAAGGGGAAGAGTGGTTTGGGAATGTCTTGGGAGTAAAGTCAGGGGTTAGTGAGAGGACAAGAGCAAGGGAAGGAGTAGCAGTACTCCTGAAACAGGAGTTGTGGGAGTATGTGATTGAATGTAGGAAAGTAAATTCTCGATCAATATGGGTAAAACTGAAAGTTGATGGAGAGAGATGGGTGATTATTGGTGGATATGCACCTGGGCATGAGAATTAAGATCATGAGAGGCAAGTGTTTTGGGAGCAGCTGAATGAGTGTGTTAGTGGTTTTGATGTACGAGACCGGGTTATAGGGATGGGTGATTTGAATGCAAAGGTGAGTAATGTGGCAGTTGAGGGAATAATCTGGTATACATGGGGTGCTCAGTGTTGTAAATGGAAATAGTGAAGAGCTTGTAGATTTATGTGCTGAAAAAGGACTGGTGATTGGGAATACCTGGTTTAAAAAGCGAGATATACATAAGTATACGTATGTAAGTAGGAGAGATGGCCAGAGAGCATTATTGGATTACGTGTTAATTGACAGGCGCGCGAAAGAGAGACTTTTGGATGTTAATGTGCTGAGAGGTGCAACTGGAGGGATGTCTGATCATTATCTTGTGGAGGCTAAGGTGAAGATTTGTATGGGTTTTCAGAAAAGAAGAGTGAATGTTGGGGTGAAGAGGGTGGTGAGAGTAAGTGAGCTTGGGAAGGAGACTTGTGTGAGGAAGTACCAGGAGAGACTGAGTACAGAATGGAAAAAGGTGAGAACAATGGAAGTGAGGGGAGTGGGGGAGGAATGGGATGTATTTAGGGAAGCAGTGATGGCTTGCACAAAAGATGCCTGTGGCATGAGAAGAGTGGGAGGTGGTTTGATTAGAAAGGGTAGTGAGTGGTGGGATGAAGAAGTAAGATTATTAGTGAAAGAGAAGAGAGAGGCATTTGGACGATTTTTGCAAGGAAAAAATGCAATTGAGTGGGAGATGTATAAAAGAAAGAGACAGGAGGTCAAGAGAAAGGTGCAAGAGGTGAAAAAGAGGGCAAATGAGAGTTGGGGTGAGAGAGTATCATTAAATTTTAGGGAGAATAAAAAGATGTTCTGGAAGGAGGTAAATAAAGTGCGTAAGACAAGGGAGCAAATGGGAACTTCAGTGAAGGGCGCAAATGGGGAGGTGATAACAAGTAGTGGTGATGTGAGAAGGAGACGGAGTGAGTATTTTGAAGGTTTGTTGAATGTGTTTGATGATAGAGTGGCAGATATAGGGTGTTTTGGTCGAGGTGGTGTGCAAAGTGAGAGGGTTAGGGAAAATGATTTGGTAAACAGAGAAGAGGTAGTAAAAGCTTTGCGGAAGATGAAAGCCGGCAAGGCAGCAGGTTTGGATGGTATTGCAGTGGAATTTATTAAAAAAGGGGGTGACTGTATTATTGACTGGTTGGTAAGGTTATTTAATGTATGTATGACTCATGGTGAGGTGCCTGAGGATTGGCGGAATGCGTGCATAGTGCCATTGTACAAAGGCAAAGGGGATAAGAGTGAGTGCTCAAATTACAGAGGTATAAGTTTGTTGAGTATTCCTGGTAGATTATATGGGAGGGTATTGATTGAGAGGGTGAAGGCATGTACAGAGCATCAGACTGGGGAAGAGCAGTGTGATTTCAGAAGTGGTAGAGGATGTGTGGATGAGGTGTTTGCTTTGAAGAATGTATGTGAGAAATTCTTAGAAAAGCAAATGGATTTGTATGTAGCATTTATGGATCTGGAGAAGGCATATGATAGAGTTGATAGAGATGCTCTGTGGAAGGTATTAAGAATATATGGTGTGGGAGGCAAGTTGTTAGAAGCAGTGAAAAGTTTTTATCGAGGATGTAAGGCATGTGTACGTGTGGGAAGAGAGGAAAGTGATTGGTTCTCAGTGAATGTAGGTTTGCGGCAGGGGTGTATGATGTCTCCATGGTTGTTTAATTTGTTTATGGATGGGGTTGTTAGGGAGGTGAATGCAAGAGTTTTGGAAAGAGGGGCAAGTATGAAGTCTGTTCGGGATGAGAGAGCTTGGGAAGTGTCAGTTGTTGTTCGCTGATGATACAACGCTGGTGGCTGATTCATGTGAGAAACTGCAGAAGCTGGTGACTGAGTTTGGTAAAGTGTGTGAAAAAAGAAAGTTAAGAGTAAATGTGAATAAGAGCAAGGTTATTAGGTACAGTAGGGTTGAGGGTCAAGTCAATTGGGATTTAAGTTTGAATGGAGAGAAACTGGAGGAAGTAAAGTGTTTTAGATATCTGGGAGTGCATCTGGCAGCGGATGGAACCATGGAAGCGGAAGTGGATCATAGGGTGGGGGAGGGGGCGAAAATTCTGGGAGCCTTGAAGAATGTGTGGAAGTCGAGAACATTATCTCGGAAAGCAAAAATGGGTATGTTTGAAGGAATAGTGGTTCCAACAATGTTGTATGGTTGCGAGGCGTGGGCTATGGATAGAATTGTGCGCAGGAGGATGGATGTGCTGGAAATGAGATGTTTGAGGACAAAATGTGGTGTGAGGTGGTTTGATCGAGTAAGTAATGTAAGTGTAAGAGAGATGTGTGGAAATAAAAAGAGCGTGGTTGAGAGAGCAGAAGAGGGTATTTTGAAATGGTTTGGGCATATGGAGAGAATGAGTGAGGAAAGATTGACCAAGAGGATATATGTGTTGGAGGTGGAGGGAACGAGGAGAAGTGGGAGACCAAATTGGAGGTGGAAAGATGGAGTGAAAAAGATTTTGTGTGATCGGGGCCTGAACATGCAGGAGGGTGAAAGGAGGGCAAGGAATAGAGTGAATTGGATCGATGTGGTATACCGGGGTTGACGTGCTGTCAGTGGGTTGAATCAGGGCATGTGAAGCGTCTGGGGTAAACCATGGAAAGCTGTGTAGGTATGTATATTTGCGTGTGTGGACGTATGTATATACATGTGTATGGGGGTGGGTTGGGCCATTTCTTTCGTCTGTTTCCTTGCGCTACCTCGCAAACGCGGGAGACAGCGACAAAGCAAAAAAAGAAAAAATATATATATATATATATATATATATATATATATATATATATATATATATATATATATATTTATATATATATTTTTTTTTGTTATATATATATATACATATATATATATACATATTTTTTTATCATATATATATATATATATATATATATATATATATATATATATATATTAATTTACCAGGAATACTCAACAAACTTATACCTCTGTAATTTGAGCACTCACTCTTATCCCCTTTGCCTTTGTACAATGGCACTATGCACGCATTCCGCCAATCCTCAGGCACCTCACCATGAGTCATACATACATTAAATAACCTTACCAACCAGTCAACAATACAGTCACCCCCTTTTTTAATAAATTCCACTGCAATACCATCCAAACCTGCTGCCTTGCCGGCTTTCATCTTCCGCAAAGCTTTCACTACCTCTTCTCTGTTTACCAAATCATTTTCCCTAACCCTCTCACTTTGTACACCACCTCGACCAAAACACCCTATATCTGCCACTCTATCATCAAACACATTCAACAAACCTTCAAAATACTCACTCCATCTCCTTCTCACATCACCACTACTTGTTATCACCTCCCCATTTGCGCTCTTCACTGAAGTTCCCATTTGCTCCCTTGTCTTACGCACTTTATTTACCTCCTTCCAGAACATCTTTTTATTCTCCCTAAAATTTAATGATACTCTCTCACCCCAACTCTCATTTGCCCTTTTTTTCACCTCTTGCACCTTTCTCTTGACCTCCTGTCTCTTTCTTTTATACATCTCCCACTCAATTGCATTTTTTCCCTGCAAAAATCGTCCAAATGCCTCTCTCTTCTCTTTCACTAATACTCTTACTTCTTCATCCAACCACTCACTACCCTTTCTAATCAACCCACCTCCCACTCTTTTGGAAAGAGGGGCAAGTATGAAGTCTGTTGGGTATGAGAGAGCTTGGGAAGTGAGTCAGTTGTTGTTCGCTGATGATACAGCGCTGGTAGGCTGATTCATGTGAGAAACTGCAGAAGCTGGTGACTGAGTTTGGTAAAGTGTGTGGAAGAAGAAAGTTAAGAGTAAATGTGAATAAGAGCAAGGTTATTAGGTACAGTAGGGTTGAGGGTCAAGTCAATTGGGAGGTGAGTTTGAATGGAGAAAAACTGGAGGAAGTGAAGTGTTTTAGATATCTGGGAGTGGATCTGGCAGCGGATGGAACCATGGAAGCGGAAGTGGATCATTGGGTGGGGGAGGGGGCGAAAATTTTAGGGGCCTTGAAGAATGTGTGGAAGTCGAGAACATTATCTCCGAAAGCAAAAATGGGTATGTTTGAAGGAATAGTGGTTCCAACAATGTTGTATGGTTGCGAGGCGTGGGCTATGGATAGAGTTGTGCGCAGGAGGATGGATGTGCTGGAAATGAGATGTTTGAGGACAATGTGTGGTGTGAGGTGGTTTGATCGAGTGAGTAACGTAAGGGTAAGAGAGATGTGTGGAAATAAAAAGAGCGTGGTTGAGAGAGCAGAAGAGGGTGTTTTGAAGTGGTTTGGGCACATGGAGAGGATGAGTGAGGAAAGATTGACCAAGAGGATATATGTGTCGGAGGTGGAGGGAGCAAGAAGAAGAGGGAGACCAAATTGGAGGTGGAAAGATGGAGTGAAAAAGATTTTGTGTGATCGGGGCCTGAACATGCAGGAGGGTGAAAGGAGGGCAAGGAATAGAGTGAATTGGAGCGATGTGGTATACCGGGGTTGACGTGCTGTCAGTGGATTGAATCAAGGCATGTGAGGCGTCTGGGGTAAACCATGGAAAGCTGTGTAGGTATGTATATTTGCGTGTGTGGACGTGTGTATATACATGTGTATGGGGGGGGGGGGTTGGGCCATTTCTTTCGTCTGTTTCCTTGCGCTACCTCGCAAACGCGGGAGACAGCGACAAAGTATAAAAAAAAAAAAAAGAAAATATATATTAAAAGCCCACCGCAGAACGAATCATCGAGAAAGGATAAAGACAACTGATATTGAGTAACATTTGTACTTTATGTAGAATATGAAGTATAGTACATTATAGAGAGACAATATGAAGCATAGTACATTTTAGAGAGACAATATGAAGTATAGTACATTATAGAGAGACAATATGAAGTATAGTACATTTTAGAGAGACAATATGAAGTATTGTACATTATATAGAGATAATATGAAGTGTAGTACATTATAGAGACAATATGAAGTATGGTACATTATAGAGAGACAATATGAAGTATAGTACATTTTAGAGAGACAATATGAAGTATAGTACATTATAGAGAGACAATATGAAGTGTAGTACATTATAGAGACAATATGAAGTATAGTACATTATAGAGAGACAATATGAAGTATTGTACATTTTAGAGAGACAATATGAAGTATAGTACATTTTAGAGAGACAATATGAAGTATAGTACATTATAGAGAGACAATATGAAGTGTAGTACATTATAGAGACAATATGAAGTATAGTACATTATAGAGAGACAATATGAAGTATAGTACATTTTAGAGAGACAATATGAAGTATAGTACATTATAGAGAGACAATATGAAGTGTAGTACATTATAGAGACAATATGAAGTATAGTACATTATAGAGAGACAATATGAAGTATAGTACATCATAGAGAGACAATATGAAGTTTAGTACATTATAGAGAGACAATATGAAGTATACTACATTATAGAGAGACAATATGACGTATAATACATTATAGAGAGACAATATGAAGTATAGTACATCATAGAGAGACAATATGACGTATAGTACATTATAGAGAGACAATATGAAGTATAGTACATTATAGAGAGACAATATGAAGTATAGTACATTATAGAGAGACAATATGAAGTATAGTACATTATAGAGAGACAATATGAAGTATAGTACATTATAGAGAGACAATATGAAGTATAGTACATTATAGAGGGACAATATGAAGTATAGTACATCATAGAGAGACAATATGAAGTTTAGTACATTATAGAGAGACAATATGAAGTATAGTACATTATAGAGAGACAATATGACGTATAGTACATTATAGAGAGACAATATGAAGTATAGTACATTATATAGAGACAATATGAAGTATAGTACATTATAGAGAGACAATATGAAGTATAGTACATTATAGAGAGACAATATGAAGTATAGTACATTATATAGAGACAATATGAAGTATAGTACATTATAGAGAGACAATATGACGTATAGTACATTATAGAGAGAATATCTTCCACTCGAGATTAAACTCTGGTGTTCATTACTGAATATCCTGACGCAAAGTTATACATTAGAACAACTAGACAACTCTACTATTCCATGACAAAATCTACAACACAATAACTGTGTTGATACGTCAGTGTTGTTGATGATGTTTGTGTTGCTGTATGACAGGTGGGGTTCCAGTGTTGCCAGACCGGTGTTCCTCCTGCCTTACAGAAGTAACACTAAATTATCAACAGAATGTTATTGTGTCTTTAGATAAGAGTCTTATCATGTTTGGGTGGAATTTATCTTTATTGCTTACAGTTCATTGGTTCGTCACATCTTGCATATTGTGTTCAGTTTTGATGAGCCGACCTGAAGACAGACAAAATAGTGAGAATATAGACGTCGTCCAGCTGCCAAGATGATTCCCGGACTGAGAAACAAATGCTACGAGATCACATTAAAGGACTGGAATGTATTTAGTTTAGAAAAGAGAAAGTTAAGATGTGATGTAATACAAGTATTGATCATAATGATGTATCAAGTTACATAAGACTTGATTAGTCTGATTATACTCGTAGTAATGCATACAAAGTGATCGTGGCCAAAACATTTACATCATATGGAACCATCTGCCAGTCAGAGCTGTTCAAGGCACTATCACTAGACACGTTGGACAACATGCTTCATATATACTGTGCTTCAAGTCCACAAGTTGTGGGGTGGTCGAGGGTTGTGGCTGGGGGAGTTGTGGGGTGGTCGAGGGTTGTGGCTGGGGATGGTAACTGTCATCGGTATGTAGGAGGGTGAAGGGGAGTGTCCACTGGAGGAGTCAAAGTCATGCACCTGCGCAGAGACAAGATATAAAGTTCTTGTGTAAAATGAGAGAGAGAGAGAGAGAGAGAGAGAGAGAGAGAGAGAGAGAGAGAGAGAGAGAGAGAGAGAGAGAGAGAGAGAGAGAGAGAGAGAGAGAGAGAGAGAGAGAGGGGGGGGGGGGGGAGGGGATAGCAGCGGAGGGCAGTTTCGGGGGAGGAAGGAGCGGTGTGAGTGGGAGACCGAGAGGAGGGAGTGGTGGGTGGGGGATGTGCGGGGGGCTGCGTGGTAGAGTTCACATGGAGGCCAGAGTGGTGGGGGATGGAGGCTGGGGGAAGAGGAGTTGGGCGGGTTAATCGGCTTTTTGAAAGCAAATGATATTAAAAGTTCCGGCTGTTTAAGTAAAAAGACAAGAAGCTCTTTCGTTTTTTCTCAAGCCGAAGTAAGAAGATTGGAGTGTTTAAATGGGACGAGACCCGGGCAACCATACTGAATAGTCGAGTTTCATTTGTGAAATAAATAAGAGAACCTGAAACATTTTAGTGCTCTCCAAATATACACATAAAATACATTTCACTCCTCTCTATTACCGGATAAGACACGGCCAGGACCCACAGACAGCTGTAATGATTACAGCTGTAACCAGTGTGACCTGCCGCTCCGTATAATGATTACAGCTGTAGCCCACGTGACCTGCCGCTCCGTATAATGATCATCAATATGCTAAGTCGACCTGGAGTGTGTTATCTCCGGTACAGCGGACTCCGCTTAGGCTCCTCCTAACCGTCTTGGTGGGGTGGGTAGGGGTGTTGGGGCGGGGGAAGTGTGCCGTGACGCCCGTCACCTTCCGTCACAGGTGACGCGTCACACTGAGCGAGGCCAGTCGCCCACCTGGGGACTGACAGATAACCATATAAGCAACGTTTACTCTACCCGCCAGACATGAATAGAGCGATTTTTCCCGAGCGCTGAAAGACTAGCTATTCAAATTGGCGTAATCCTTCACAATCCAGCAAGAATTGAAAAGAAGTGGAACTCCCTAAAAAAAATGGGAAAAAATGAAAAAACGCAGGATTTAACCGCCAGTTCAAAAGCTTTATCTAATTCCAGCTACACAGACGAACTTTACAAAGTTTCAAACGTTAAAAAGTGGGCATAGGAGATAACGTGCCCCCCCCCCCCCCACACACACACACACAGGTCGGGTGATCATATCTTTAGTTCCTGCACTGTAGGAACTAACGTGACGTGACACACGGGGGGGGGGGGGAGACTCGTCCCAGGACGGGTGGGTCATGTGTGTAGAGGGGTGAGGGTGAGACGCGTCCCAGGACGGGTAGGTCATGTGTGGGATAGGGGTGAGAGACTGTCTCAAGATGGGTGGGTCATGTGTGTGTGTGGGGGGGGAGGGTGAGACGCGTCCCAGGCCTGTGTGGGAGAGGGGTGGAGACGTGTCCCAGGTCATGTGTGGGAGAGGGGTGGAGACGTGTCCCAGGTCATGTGTGGGAGAGGGGTGGAGACGTGTCCCAGGTCATGTGTGGGAGAGGGGTGGAGACGTGTCCCAGGTCATGTGTGGGAGAGGGGTGGAGACGTGTCCCAGGTCATGTGTGGGAGAGGGGTGGAGACGTGTCCCAGGTCATGTGTGGGAGAGGGGTGGAGACGTGTCCCAGGTCATGTGTGGGAGAGGGGTGGAGACGTGTCCCAGGTCATGTGTGGGAGAGGGGTGGAGACGTGTCCCAGGTCATGTGTGGGAGAGGGGTGGAGACGTGTCCCAGGTCATGTGTGGGAGAGGGGTGGAGACGTGTCCCAGGTCATGTGTGGGAGAGGGGTGGAGACGTGTCCCAGGTCATGTGTGGGAGAGGGGTGGAGACGTGTCCCAGGTCATGTGTGGGAGAGGGGTGGAGACGTGTCCCAGGTCATGTGTGGGAGAGGGGTGGAGACGTGTCCCAGGTCATGTGTGGGAGAGGGGTGGAGACGTGTCCCAGGTCATGTGTGGGAGAGGGGTGGAGACGTGTCCCAGGTCATGTGTGGGAGAGGGGTGGAGACGTGTCCCAGGTCATGTGTGGGAGAGGGGTGGAGACGTGTCCCAGGTCATGTGTGGGAGAGGGGTGGAGACGTGTCCCAGGTCATGTGTGGGAGAGGGGTGGAGACGTGTCCCAGGTCATGTGTGGGAGAGGGGTGGAGACGTGTCCCAGGTCATGTGTGGGAGAGGGGTGGAGACGTGTCCCAGGTCATGTGTGGGAGAGGGGTGGAGACGTGTCCCAGGTCATGTGTGGGAGAGGGGTGGAGACGTGTCCCAGGTCATGTGTGGGAGAGGGGTGGAGACGTGTCCCAGGTCATGTGTGGGAGAGGGGTGGAGACGTGTCCCAGGTCATGTGTGGGAGAGGGGTGGAGACGTGTCCCAGGTCATGTGTGGGAGAGGGGTGGAGACGTGTCCCAGGTCATGTGTGGGAGAGGGGTGGAGACGTGTCCCAGGTCATGTGTGGGAGAGGGGTGGAGACGTGTCCCAGGTCATGTGTGGGAGAGGGGTGGAGACGTGTCCCAGGTCATGTGTGGGAGAGGGGTGGAGACGTGTCCCAGGTCATGTGTGGGAGAGGGGTGGAGACGTGTCCCAGGTCATGTGTGGGAGAGGGGTGGAGACGTGTCCCAGGTCATGTGTGGGAGAGGGGTGGAGACGTGTCCCAGGTCATGTGTGGGAGAGGGGTGGAGACGTGTCCCAGGTCATGTGTGGGAGAGGGGTGGAGACGTGTCCCAGGTCATGTGTGGGAGAGGGGTGGAGACGTGTCCCAGGTCATGTGTGGGAGAGGGGTGGAGACGTGTCCCAGGTCATGTGTGGGAGAGGGGTGGAGACGTGTCCCAGGTCATGTGTGGGAGAGGGGTGGAGACGTGTCCCAGGTCATGTGTGGGAGAGGGGTGGAGACGTGTCCCAGGTCATGTGTGGGAGAGGGGTGGAGACGTGTCCCAGGTCAGGTATGGCCAGGTTGACGGTTGACAGAAGAGCAGGTGGAGGGTGGTGGCTCGCTGGGCGAGCGGGAATGAAGTTGTTCATTGGACGAGTTGTGATGTGTCCAGCTTGGACGAGTACAACCCTGGGGTTGTTGACACGAGGGGGAGTAGGAGTGGGTTGGTGGGGTGGAGCAGTGTGAGCCGGGACGTGTTTAGCATGATAAGTAGGACATGACGTGGAGCTGTTGAATGACTGGAGTGAGGGAGGGAGGGAGGGAGGGAGGGAGGGAGGTGGTTTGCTGGAGCAAGAAGCTGGGTGATCCATCTGTCTTCCTTGACGGACAAGGAAGCAAAGCAGAGTTCTGTTCTGTGACAGAGTTCATGTCCTGCGACACCCTCCTCACCCGTCCTCAGACACTCCCTCTCATCCTGCAGTTTGATGATGACATCGAACTCTTGTCTTCCCGGCTGTCATGTGTGAATACAAGCTGATAACCAGAGAACTATGTGGCCATGTAAACATGACTATGTGGCCATGTAAGCATTGTGGCCATGTAAAGATGACTCAGGACAACATGCCACCACCTTCCCAGCTCGGTCGTGCCGTCCAGCACCGTCTGCCTCAGGAACCTCACCTGCTTCACTATAACACGAAGAAACAAACAAAAGTTTTATGTTGAATGTGTGTACCATGTTGTGAAGGTCCCTACCATGTTGTGAAGGTCCCTACCATGTTGTGAAGGTCCCTGCCATGTTGTGAAGGTCCCTACCATGTTGTGAAGGACCTTATCATGTTGTGAAGGTCCCTACCTTGTTGTGAAGGACCCTATCATGTTGTGAAGGACCCTACCATGTTGTGAAGGTCCCTACCATGTTGTAAAGGTCCCTATCATGTTGTGAAGGACCCTACCATGTTGTGAAGGACCCTACCATGTTGTGAAGGTCCCTACCATGTTGTGAAGGTCCCTACCATGTTGTGAAGGTCTCTACCATGTTGTGAAGGTCCCTACCATGTTGTGAAGGTCCCTACCATGTTGTGAAGGCTCCTACCATGTTGTGAAGGTCCCTACCATGTTGTGAAGGTCCCTACCATGTTGTGAAGGTCCCTACCATGTTGTGAAGGACCTTATCATGTTGTGAAGGTCCCTACCATGTTGTGAAGGACCCTATCATGTTGTGAAGGACCCTACCATGTTGTGAAGGTCCCTACCATGTTGTAAAGGTCCCTATCATGTTGTGAAGGACCCTACCATGTTGTGAAGGACCCTACCATGTTGTGAAGGTCCCTACCATGTTGTGAAGGTCCCTACCATGTTGTGAAGGTCCCTACCATGTTGTGACGGTCGCTACCATGTTGTGAAGGACCCTACTATGTTGTGAAGGTCCCTACTATGTTGTGAAGGTCTCTACCATTTGTGAAGGTCTCTACCATGTTGTGAAGGTCCCTACAATGATGTGAAGGTCCTACAATCTTGTGACTGTCCCTACCATATTGTGAAAGTCCCTACCATGTTGTGAAGGTCTCTACCATGTTGTGAAGGTCTCTACCATGTTGTGAAGGTCCCCACAATGATGTGAAGGTCCTACCATGTTGTGAAGATCCCTACCATGTTGTGAAGGTCTCTGCCATGTTGTGAAAGTCTCTACCATGTTATGAAGGTCTCTACCATGTTGTGAAGGTCCCTTCAATGTTTTGAAGGTCCCTACCATGTTGTGAAGGCTCCTACCATGTTGTGAAGGTCCCTACCATGTTGTGAAGGTCCCTCCCATGTTGTGAAGGTCCCTGCAATGTTATGAAGGTCCCTGCCATGTTGTGAAGGTCCCTTCCTTGTTGTAAAGGTCCCTACCATGTTGTGAAGGTCTCTACCATGTTGTGAAGGTCCCTACCATGTTGTGAAGGTCCCTACCATGTTGTGAAGGTCTCTACCATGTTGTGAAGGCTCCTACCATGTTGTGAAGGTCTACTGCCATGTTGTGAATGGTCCTCTACGCCATGTTTGTGAAGGTCCCCATGCAATGTTATGAAGGTTCCAGCCATGTTGAGAAGGTCCCCTTCCTTGTTGTGAAGTTCCCTACCATGTTGAGAAGGTCCTCTACCATGTTGTGAAGGGCCCTACCATGTTGTGAAGGTCCCTACCATATTGTGAAGGTCCCTCCCATGTTGTGAAGGTCCCTACCATGTTGTGAAGGTCTCTACCATGTTGTGAGGGTCTCTACCATGTTGTGAAGGTCCCTTCAATGTTTTGAAGGTCCCTACCATGTTGTGAAGGTCTCTACCATGTTGTGAGGGTCTCTACCATGTTGTGAAGGTCCCTTCAATGTTTTGAAGGTCCCTACCATGTTGTGAAGGTCTCTACCATGTTGTGAAGGTCCCTTCCGGTAGGCAGTGTTTGTGAAGGTCCTTCCATGATGTGAAGGTCCCTTACCATGTTGTGAAGGTCTCTATCCATGTTGTGAAAGGTCCCTGCCATATTGTGAAAGTCCCTTCCATGTTGTGAAGGTCTCTACCATGTTGTGAAGGTCTCTACCATGTTGTGAAGGTCCCTACCATGTTGTGAAGGTCTCTGCCATGTTGTGAAGGTCCCTGCCATGTTGTGAAGGTCCCTTCCATGTTGTGAAGGTCTCTACCATGTTGTGAGGGTCTCTACCATGTTGTGAAGGACCCTACCATGTTGTGAGGGTCTCTACCATGTTGTGAAGGTCCCTTCAATGTTTTGAAGGTCCCTACCATGTTGTGAAGGTCTCTACCATGTTGTGAAGGTCCCTTCAGTGTTTTGAAGGTCCATACCATATTGTGAAAGTCCCTTCCATGTTGTGAAGGTCTCTACCATGTTGTGAAGGTCTCTACCATGTTGTGAAGGTCTCTACCATGTTGTGAAGGTCTCTGCCATGTTGTGAAGGTCCCTGCCATGTTGTGAAGGTCCCTTCCATGTTGTGAAGGTCTCTACCATGTTTTGAGGGTCTCTACCATGTTGTGACCCTACATGTGTGAGGTCTCTACCATGATTGTGAAGGTCCCTACCATGTTGTGAAGGTCTCTACCATGTTAGGAAGGTTCCTATCATGTGTGAAGGTCTCTACCATGTTGTGAAGGTCTCTACCATGTTGTGAAGGTCCCTACCATGTTGTGAAGGTCCCTACCATGTTGTGAAAGTCTCTACCATGTTAGGAAGGTCTCTACCATGTGTGAAGGTCTCTACCATGCTGTGAAGGTCTCTACCATGTTGTGAAGGCCTCTACCATGTTGTGAAGGTCCCTATCATGTTGTGAAGGTCTCTACCATGTTGTGAAGGTCTCTACCATGTTAGGAAGGTGTCTACCATATGTGAAGGTCTCTGCCATGTTGTGAAGGTCTCTACCATGTTGTGAAGGTCCCTACCATGTTGTGAAGGTCCCTACCATGTTGTGAAGGTCCCTATCATGTTGTGAGGGTCTCTACCATGTTAGGAAGGTCTCTACCATGTGTGAAGGTCTCTACCATGTTGTGAAGGTCCCTACCATGTTGTGAAGGTCCCTACCATGTTGTGAAGGTCCCTACCATGTTGTGAAGGTCCTACCATGTTGTGAAGGTCTCTACCATGTTGTGAAGGTCTCTACCATGTTGTGAAGGTCTCTACCATGTTGTGAAAACGATGGCCATGAACGCAAGCAGAAGTCCGTGTTGATGATGAAGAAGCTGGATAATCCTGGGTGACGCTTCCTCTGATGTATGATAATCCTGGGCGACGCTTCCTCTGATGTGTGATAATCCTGGGTGACGCTTCCTCTGATGTGTGATAATCCTGGGTGACGCTTCCTCTGATGTATGATAATCCTGAGTGACGCTTCCTCTGATGTGTGATAATCCTGAGTGACGCTTCCTCTGATGTGTGATAATCCTGGGTGACGCTTCCTCTGATGTGTGATAATCCTGAGTGACGCTTCCTCTGATGTGTGATAATCCTGGGTGACGCTTCCTCTGATGTGTGATAATCCTGGGTGACGCTTCCTCTGATGTATGATAATCCTGGATGACGCTTCCTCTGATGTATGATAATCCTGGATGACGCTTCCTCTGATGTATGATAATCCTGGATGACGCTTCCTCTGATGTATGATAATCCTGGGTGACGCTTCCTCTTATGTGTGATAATCCTGGGTGACGCTTCCTCTGATGTATGATAATCCTGTGTGACGCTTCCTCTTATGTGTGATAATCCTGGGTGACGTTTCCTCTGATGTATGATAATCCTGGGTGACGCTTCCTCTTATTTGTGATAATCCTGGATGACGCTTCCTCTGATGTATGATAATCCTGGGATGACGCTTCCTCTGATGTATGATAATCCTGGATGACGCTTCCTCTGATGTATAAGTGGTACAGTGTTATGCACTAAACTGTACAGCCTGACCGTTGTGAGACCCTGATCTAGTGGATGACGTCATTATGACTGGCTTCAGCTGGAACTTGTAATGTGGATGTATAGCGTCTTCCTTCCCTCACTACCATCTATATTACTACTGGAATCTTCTAAAAGTTTTATATCAGCTGTTCAGCACTGAATCTATCTGGAATATTCTGAAAGATAAGGGCGTTTCAAATTATCACTCTCCTGATCATAAAAGTAAAGTTTTGAGAAAATAATAGCCATTTTCTATAACTTTTAGACACAATTACAAAATATCACTTATTACTTAGGAACGAAAAAAAGGAGTAAAAATATATTTCACAGAGTGAGGAGGTTTGTATTGTGACACATCACTGTTGTAATGCTAGAATGCACTAAAGTTTTCCATGCAACAAATACGAGTATTTCTGAGATAAATGTGATTATGTTTACAAGTTACTGGAATGATGGAGAGAGAAATACATCAATGTTACTCCCTGCAGTGTGATCAGTGTGGTCACGTGATGTTGGTTGGTTACGTTACTGAGCTGCCTGGCCCAGTGCTGCTGCTGGTTAGGTTAGGTTAGGTTAGGTTAGGCTAGGTTAGGTTAGGTTAGGTTAGGCTAGGTTAGGTTAGGTTAGGTTAGGCTAGGTTAGGTTAGGTTTTGTCAAGTCTGGTTTGATACGTGTACGTTGGGTGATGAGAGGTTACATGACATGAGATTAGGTTACCTCTGGTTTACAATAAAGAATGTTGCTGTCATGTTAAAGTAACATTAACATCTTATATGAGCGCTGGTCAGGTTGACCTAGCCTACGGACATGACCCTCACCCTGGGCACAGGTCAGGTTGACCTCGGCGTGTCAAGCTGACCTCACTGTAGAAGC
The DNA here is from genome assembly GCF_036320965.1 of Panulirus ornatus. Lineage (NCBI taxonomy): Eukaryota > Metazoa > Arthropoda > Malacostraca > Decapoda > Palinuridae > Panulirus > Panulirus ornatus. The sequence goes on from NC_092241.1 coordinate 59,531,045, forward strand.
CGCATGTTACCAGCGCCACGTCTTGTGTTCACTTCCAGTGAAGTGAGAGGTGCGGCCTGCACCCAGATTTGCCTGCCTGGTGAAAATGAGGGCGAGGATTGCACGGAATCAGTATTTTAGGCGCTGAATTAAAGGCTTTGTGCGAGGTCGTGACGGAGCTAGGGAGGAACCTGGGTGGCTCAGAGTGGCCAGATCAAGGTGGGATTTATGAGGGACACTCCAGCCTGCCTCACACTCCAGCCATGTGAACTTTCCTTCACCGAGAACTGAACGTAGCGCTATATTGCCTGGCCTAGCAACTGTGCGTGACATACTCATACTGAGAGTGAGTGACATACTCATACAGAGAGAGAGAGAGAGAGAGAGAGAGAGAGAGAGAGAGAGAGAGAGAGAGAGAGAGAGAGAGAGAGAGAGAGAGAGAGAGAGAGAGTGTGTGTGTGTGTGTGTGTGTGTCAGGTGTACGTAATCAAGATAGATGAACAGGGTGACAAAGTTGAGTTGATGCCTGCAAGTGAATCATGGACTCTGGCCACAGTAGAGTTAGGGAGGAGCCGCTGCCCGCTGAGATGGATCTTGGAGAGGGTTTGTGGGACGTGTAGAGTGGAGGGGGCGAGAGGCGAGGGTGCCTGAAGGAGACGTGGGATTGCCAGGGGAGTGACTGATGGAGGAGGCAACAGGGGCATTATGGTCGTGTTCAGGTAATGGAAGAATTGGCCAAGAGGGTATACCTGCAGGAGGCGGAGGTGTAAGATTACAGGGTTCTCCACCAGGTGAAACAGGCGTTGATGAGGGAGTACCTGGACGATCCACGCCATATGAGTTATCTTCTACCTCACCTGGGAAGAAATGATTGTTCATCCGCTACCCTGGTGTGGAGGGAAACGGATTGTTCATCTGCTACTCTGCTGTGGGACAAACGGATTGTTGATATATATATATATATATATATATATATATATATATATATATATATATATATATATATATATATATATTTTTTTTTTTTTTGCCGCTGTCTCCCGCGTTTGCGAGGTAGCGCAAGGAAACAGACGAAAGAAATGGCCCAACCCACCCCCATACACATGTATATACATACGTCCACACACGCAAATATACACACCTACACAGCTTTCCATGGTTTACCCCAGACGCTTCACATGCCTTGATTCAATCCACTGACAGCACGTCAACCCCGGTATACCACATCGCTCCAATTCACTCTATTCCTTGCCCTCCTTTCACCCTCCTGCATGTTCAGGCCCCGATCACACAAAATCTTTTTCACTCCATCTTTCCACCTCCAATTTGGTCTCCCACTTCTCCTCGTTCCCTCCACCTCCGACACATATATTCTCTTGGTCAATCTTTCCTCACTCACTCTCTCCATGTGCCCGAACCATTTCAAAACACCCTCTTCTGCTCTCTCAACCACGCTCTTTTTATTTCCACACATCTCTCTTACCCTTACGTTACTTACTCGATCAAACCACCTCACACCACACATTGTCCTCAAACATCTCATTTCCAGCACATCTATCCTCCTGCGCACAACTCTATCCATAGCCCACGCCTCGCAACCATACAACAATGTTGGAACCACTATTCCTTCAAACATACCCATTTTTGCTTTCCGAGATAATGTTCTCGACTTCCACACATTCTTCAAGGCTCCCAGAATTTTCGCCCCCTCCCCCACCCTATGATCCACTTCCGCTTCCATGGTTCCATCCGATGCCAGATCCACTCCCAGATATCTAAAACACTTCACTTCCTCCAGTTTTTCTCCATTCAAACTCACCTCCCAATTGACTTGACCCTCAACCCTACTGTACCTAATAACCTTGCTCTTATTCACATTTACTCTTAACTTTCTTCTTTCACACACTTTACCAAACTCAGTCACCAGCTTCTGCAGTTTCTCACATGAATCAGCCACCAGCGCTGTATCATCAGCGAACAACAACTGACTCACTTCCCAAGCTCTCTCATCCCCAACAGACTTCATACTTGCCCCTCTTTCCAAAACTCTTGCATTCACCTCCCTAACCACCCCATCCATAAACAAATTAAACAACCATGGAGACATCACACACCCCTGCCGCAAACCTACATTCACTGAGAACCAATCACTTTCCTCTCTTCCTACACGTACACATGCCTTACATCCTCGATAAAAACTTTTCACTGCTTCAAACAACTTGCCTCCCACACCATATATTCTTAATACCTTCCACAGAGCATCTCTATCAACTCTATCATATGCCTTCTCCAGATCCATAAATGCTACATACAAATCCATTTCCTTTTCTAAGTATTTCTCACACACATTCTTCAAAGCAAACACCTGATCCACACATCCTCTACCACTTCTGAAACCACACTGCTCTTCCCCAATCTGATGCTCTGTACATGCCTTCACCCTCTCAATCAATATCCTCCCATATAATTTACCAGGAATACTCAACAAACTTATACCTCTGTAATTTGAGCACTCACTCTTACCCCCTTTGCCTTTGTACAATGGCACTATGCACGCATTCCGCCAATCCTCAGGCACCTCACCATGAGTTATACATACATTAAATAACCTTACCAACCAGTCAACAATACAGTCACCCCCTTTTTTAATAAATTCCACTGCAATACCATCCAAACCTGCTACCTTGCTGGCTTTCATCTTCCGCAAAGCTTTTACTACCTCTTCTCTGTTTACCAAATCATTTTCCCTAACCCTCTCACTTTGCACACCACCTCGACCAAAACACCCTATATCTGCCACTCTATCATCAAACACATTCAACAAACCTTCAAAATACTCACTCCATCTCCCTCTCACATCACCACTACTTGTTATCACCTCCCCATTTGCGCCCTTCACTGAAGTTCCCATTTGCTCCCTTGTCTTACGCACTTTATTTACCTCCTTCCAGAACATCTTTTTATTCTCCCTAAATTTTAATGATACTCTCTCACCCCAACTCTCATTTGCCCTTTTTTTCACCTCTTGCACCTTTCTCTTGACCTCCTGTCTCTTTCTTTTATACATCTCCCACTCAATTTCATTTTTTCCCTGCAAAAATCGTCCAAATGCCTCTCTCTTCTCTTTCACTAATAATCTTACTTCTTCATCCCACCACTCACTACCCTTTCTAATCAACCCACCTCCCACTCTTCTCATGCCACAAGCATCTTTTGCGCAATCCATCACTGATTCCCTAAATACATCCCATTCCTCCCCCACTCCCCTTACTTCCATTGTTCTCACCTTTTTCCATTCTGTACTCAGTCTCTCCTGGTACTTCCTCACACAAGTCTCCTTTCCAAGCTCACTTACTCTCACCACCCTCTTCACCCCAACATTCACTCTTCTTTTCTGAAAACCCATACAAATCTTCACCTTAGCCTCCACAAGATAATGATCAGACATCCCTCCAGTTGCACCTCTCAGCACATTAACATCCAAAAGTCTCTCTTTCGCGCGCCTGTCAATTAACACGTAATCCAATAACGCTCTCTGGCCATCTCTCCTACTTACATAAGTATACTTATGTATATCTCGCTTTTTAAACCAGGTATTCCCAATCATCAGTCCTTTTTCAGCACATAAATCTACAAGCTCTTCACCATTTCCATTTACAACGCTGAACACCCCATGTATACCAATTATTCCCTCAACTGCCACATTACTCACCTTTGCATTCAAATCACCCATCACTATAACCCGGTCTCGTGCATCAAAACCACTAACACACTCATTCAGCTGCTCCCAAAACACTTGCCTCTCATGATCTTAATTCTCATGCCCAGGTGCATATGCACCAATAATCACCCATCTCTCTCCATCAACTTTCAGTTTTACACATATTAATCGAGAATTTACTCTCTTACATTCTATCACATACTCCCACAACTCCTGTTTCAGGAGTATTGCTACTCCTTCCCTTGCTCTTGTCTTCTCACTAACCCCTGACTTTACTCCCAAGACATTCCCAAACCACTCTTCCCCTTTACCCTTGAGCTTCGTTTCACTCAGAGCCAAAACATCCAGGTTCCTTTCCTCAAACATACTACCTATCTCTCCTTTTTTCACATCTTGGTTACATCCACACACATTTAGGCACCCCAATCTGAGCCTTCGAGGAGGATGAGCACTCCCCGCGTGACTCCTTCTTCTGTTCCCCATTTTAGAAAGTTAAAAAAATACAAGGAGGGGAGGATTTCTGGCTCCCCGCTCCCGTCCCCTCTAGTCGCTTTCTACGACACGCGAGGAATGCGTGGGAAGTATTCTTTCACCCCTATCCCCAGGGATAATATATATACATATATATATATATATATACACACACATACACACACACATACATACGCACATATACACACACACACACATACATATATATATATGAAAAATGTAAGAAACAATTTAGAAAACTGAAACTTCTAGCTTGAAATGCAATGAAAAAAAATGGATGTCACATAATGGTTCAACCTCTGGCTATGGAAAAAGGAAATATATATATATATATATATATATATATATATATATATATATATATATATATATATATATTTTTTTTTTTTTGCTTTGTCGCTGTCTCCCGCGTTTGCGAGGTAGCGCAAGGAAACAGACGAAAGAAATGGCCCAACCCACCCCCATACACATGTATATACATACGTCCACACACGCAAATATACATACCTACACAGCTTTCCATGGTTTACCCCAGACGCTTCACATGCCTTGATTCAATCCACTGACAGCACGTCAACCCCGGTATACCACTTCGCTCCAATTCACTCTATTCCTTGCCCGCCTTTCACCCTCCTGCATGTTCAGGCCCCGATCACTCAAAATCTTTTTCACTCCATCTTTCCACCTCCAATTTGGTCTCCCACTTCTCCTCGTTCCCTCCACCTCCGACACATATATACTCATGGTCAATCTTTCCTCACTCATTCTCTCCATGTGCCCAAACCATTTCAAAACACCCTCTTCTGCTCTCTCAACCACGCTCTTTTTATTTCCACACATCTCTCTTACCCTTACATTACGTACTCGATCAAACCACCTCACACCACACATTGTCCTCAAACATCTCATTTCCAGCACATCCACCCTCCTGCGCACTATCCATAGCCCACGCCTCGCAACCATACATCATTGTTGGAACCACTATTCCTTCAAACATACCCATTTTTGCTTTCCGAGATAATGTTCTCGACTTCCACACATTCTTCAAGGCTCCCAGGATTTTCGCCCCCTCCCCCACCCTATGATTCACTTCCGCTTCCATGGTTCCATCCGATGCCAGATCCACTCCCAGATATCTAAAACACTTTACTTCCTCCAGTTTCTCTCCATTCAAACTTACCTCCCAATTGACTTGACCCTCAACCCTACTGTACCTAATAACCTTGCTCTTATTCACATTTACTCTTAACTTTCTTCTTTCACACACTTTACCAAACTCAGTCACCCGCTTCTGCAGTTTCTTACATGAATCAGCCACCAGCGCTGTATCATCAGCGAACAACAACTGACTCACTTTCCAAGCTCTCTCATCCACAACAGACTTCATACTTGGCCCTCTTTCTAAAACTCTTGCATTCACCTCCCTAACAACCCCATCCATAAACAAATTAAACAACCATGGAGACATCACACACCCCTGCCGCAAACCTACATTCACTGAGAACCAATCACTTTCCTCTCTTCCTACACGTACATATGCCTTACATCCTCGATAAAAACTTTTCACTGCTTCTAACAACTTGCCTCCCACACCATATATTCTTAATACCTTCCACAGAGCATCTCTATCAACTCTATCATATGCCTCTCCAGATCCATAAATGCTACATACAAATCCATTTGCCTTCTCTAAGTATTTCTCACATACATTCTTCAAAGCAAACACCTGATCCACACATCCTCTACCACTTCTGAAACCACACTGCTCTTCCCCAATCTGATGCTCTGTACATGCCTTCACCCTCTCAATCAATACCCTCCCATATAATTTCCCAGGCTTACTCAACAAACTTATACCTCTGTAATTTGAGCACTCACTCTTATCCCCTTTGCCTTTGTACAATGGCACTATGCACGCATTCCGCCAATCCTCAGGCACCTCACCATGAGTCATACATTCATTAAATAACCTTACCAACCAGTCAACAATACAGTCACCCCCTTTTTTGATAGGTTCCACTGCAATACCATCCAAACCTGCTGCCTTGCCGGCTTTCATCTTCCGCAAAGCTTTTACTACCTCTTCTCTGTTTACCAAATCATTTTCCCTAACCCTCTCACTTTGCACACCACCTCGACCAAGACACCCTATATCTGTCACTCTATCATCAAACACATTCAACAAACCTTCAAAATACTCGCTCCATCTCCTTCTCACATCACCACTACTTGTTATCACCTCCCCATTAGCGCCCTTCACTGAAGTTCCCATTTGCTCCCTTGTCTTACGCACTTTATTTACCTCCTTCCAGAACATCTTTTTATTCTCCCTAAAATTTAATGATACTCTCTCACCCCAACTCTCATTTGCCCTCTTTTTCACCTCATATCTTGGAAAGGATCACAATCTTGCGTGTGATAAAGAATATTCTTATGAGTTAGACATCTAGCTAGTCAGCCAGCCATCTAGCCAGTCAGTCATCCATCCAGTTAGTTAGTCAGCCATTCAGCCAGTCAGTCAGCCATCCTTCCAGTTAATCAGCCATCCAGCCAGTGAGCCAGCCATCCAGTCAGCCAGTTATCCAGCCATCCAGTCAGCCAGCCAGAGAACTCAGTCAGTTGGCCGCTATAATTGAATCGATGGTAGGAAGATGGGGGGAGGGGGGTGGGGGGTGGGGAAGGTGGTAGGTGCTAATGGTGGGGATGTAAGTGCACCCATCACTCAGCCACTACCTCCCCCCCCCCCCTCTGACATCACCATTAATCCTTGACCCCCACCAGCGTCCCCCACCACCCTTGCCATCCCTGCCACCGTTCATCCTTTCTGTGCCGTCTCAGGCCTCTGTATGCTCTGCCACCACAATCATCCCTGCCATCACCATCTCTGCCACCATCATCATCCCTGCATCAGCATCCCTGCCAACACCATCATCCCTGCCAAAACCATCATCCCTTCCATCATCATCCATGCCACCATCATCACCCCTGCCATCATCATCCCTGCCATCACCATCATCCCTACCATTATCACTCCTGCCACCACCATCATCCCTGCCATCATCATCCTTGCCATCATTATCCCTGTCACCACCATCATCTCTGCCATCATCACCCCTGCCACAACAATCATGCCTGCCATCACCATCATCCCTACTACCACCACCATCCCTGCCATTACCATCGTCCCTGCCATCATCATCCCAGCCACCACCATCATCCCTGCCACCACCATCTTCCATGCCACCACCATCATCCCTGCCATCATCATCCCTGCCATCATCATCCCTGCCATCATTATCCCTGCCACCATCAATGTCCCTGCCACCACCATCATCTCTGCCACCACCATCATCCCTGCCATCATCATTCCTGCCATCATCATCCCTGCCACCATTATCATCCCTGCCGTCATCATCCCTGCCACCACCATCATCCCTATTATCATTGTCCCTGCCACCACCATCCTTGTTGCCATCATATCTCACCACTATTAATGACACTACTATCCTTGTTACTATCATACCTATCTCTCACCACTATTAATGACACTACTATCCTTGTTACTATCATACCTGCCACCACCATTATCCTTGTTGCCACCATCTCTGCCACCAGTATCCTTGCTGCCACCATCCATGCCACTACCATCCTTGTTACCACTCTCCCTGCCACCACCATCCATGCTACTACTATCTCTGCCACCAACATCCTTACCATCATCCCTGCCACCACAACCCTTGCTGCCACCATCCCTGCCACCAGCATCCTTGCTGCCACCATCTGTAGCCACAGAGAGAGAGAGGGAGGCCACAGATCCCCTTCATGGGTCACAAGTGGAAATATGTCTATGAGAAAAATACCTGAAGCCCTTCCCAGGTTCACATTGATCACTGAAAATACTGAGCAAGTTGATCTGCAACTTCGGGAGAAATTACCAGCAAGTTTCTAAATTCATCGTTCACAATAATCTCTAATTCATCACATCAGGATTTAGCGGCTGGACCCCAGAGCAAGATGCTCTACCCACACAAACCCGTCTTGAAAACTCACTCTACCCGGTACTCACACCCTGCCTCCTACACTCTACCCGGTACTCACACCCTGCCTCCTACACTCTACCCGGTACTCACACCCTGCCTCCTACACTCTACCCGGTACTCACACCCTGCCTCCTACACCCTACCCGGTACTCACACCCTGCCTCCTACACTCTACCCGGTACTCACACCCTGCCTCCTACACTCTACCCGGTACTCACACCCTGCCTCCTACACTCTACCCGGTACTCACACCCTGCCTCCTACACTCTACCCGGTACTCACACCCTGCCTCCTACACCCTACCCGGTACTCACACCCTGCCTCCTACACCCTACCCGGTACTCACACCCTGCCTCCTACACTCTACCCGGTACTCACACCCTGCCTCCTACACCCTACCCGGTACTCACACCCTGCCTCCTACACCCTACCCGGTACTCACACCCTGCCTCCTACACTATGCCCGGTACTCACACCCTGCCTCCTACACCCTACCCGGTACTCACACCCTGCCTCCTACACCCTACCCGGTACTCACACCCTGCCTCCTACACTATGCCCGGTACTCACACCCTGCCTCCTACACTCTACCCGGTACTCACACCCTGCCTCCTACACCCTACCCGGTACTCACACCCTGCCTCCTACACCCTACCCGGTACTCACACCCTGCCTCCTACACTCTACCCGGTACTCACACCCTGCCTCCTACACCCTACCCGGTACTCACACCCTGCCTCCTACACTCTACCCGGTACTCACACCCTGCCTCCTACACGCTACCCGGTACTCACACCCTGCCTCCTACACCCTACCCGGTACTCACACCCTGCCTCCTACACCCTACCAGGTACTCACACCCTGCCTCCTACACTCTACCCGGTACTCACACCCTGCCTCCTACACCCTACCCGGTACTCACACCCTGCCCTCCTACACTATACCCGGTACTCACACACTGACTCCTACACCCTACCCGGTACTCACACCCTGCCTCCTACACCCTACCCGGTACTCACACCCTGCCTCCTACACTATGCCCGGTACTCACACCCTGCCTCCTACACTCTACCCGGTACTCACACCCTGCCTCCTACACCCTACCCGGTACTCACACCCTGCCTCCTACACCCTACCCGGTACTCACACCCTGCCTCCTACACCCTACCCGGTACTCACACCCTGCCTCCTACACCCTACCCGGTACTCACACCCTGCCTCCTACACCCTACCCGGTACTCACACCCTGCCTCCTACACTATACCCGGTACTCACACACTGACTCCTACACCCTACCCGGTACTCACACCCTGCCTCCTACACCCTACCCGGTACTCAGACACTGACTCCTACACCCTACCCGGTACTCACACCCTGCCTCCTACACTCTACCCGGTACTCACACCCTGCCTCCTACACCCTACCCGGTACTCACACCCTGACCTCCTACACCCTACCCGTACTCACACCCTGCCTCCTACACTACCCGGTACTCCACCCTGCCTCCTACACCCTACCCGGTACTCACACCTGCTCCTACACTTACCCGGTACTCAACCCTGCCTCCTACACTATACCCGGTACTCACACCCTGCCTCCTACACTATACCCGGTACTCACACCCTGCCTCCTACACCCTACCCGGTACTCACACACTGACTCCTACACCCTACCCGGTACTCACACCCTGCCTCCTACACCCTACCCGGTACTCACACCCTGCCTCCTACATCCTACCCGGTACTCACACACTGACTCCTACACCCTACCCGGTACTCACACACTGACTCCTACACCCTACCCGGTACTCACACACTGACTCCTACACTCTACCCGGTACTCACACCCTGCCTCCTACACTCTACCCGGTACTCACACCCTGCCTCCTACATCCTACCCGGTACTCACACCCTGCCTCCAACATCCTACCCGGTACTCACACCCTGCCTCCTACACCCTACCCGGTACTCACACACTGACTCCTACACTCATCTTGGTACCTCTCAATGTTGATAGCAAACCCATACCTACACCACACCTCCCTGAGGTAACACCTCCCTGAGGTAACACCTCCCTGAGGTAACACCTTCCTGAGGTAACACCTCCTGAGGTAACACCTCCCTGAGGTAACACCTCCCTGAGGTAACACCTCCCTGAGGTAACACCTCCCTGAGGTAACACCTCCTGAGGTAACACCTCCCTGAGGTAACACCTTCCTGAGGTAACACCTCCCTGAGGTAACACCTTCCTGAGGTAACACCTCCCTGAGGTAACACCTTCCTGAGGTAACACCTCCCTGAGGTAACACCTCCCTGAGGTAACACGTTTCCTGAAGTAACACCTTCCTGAGGTAACACCTCCCTGAGGTAACACCTTCCTGAGGTAACACCTCCCTGAGGTAACACCTCCCTGAGATAACACGTTTCCTGAAGTAACACCTTCCTGAGGTAACACCTCCCTGAGGTAACACCTTCCTGAGGTAACACCTCCCTGAGGTAACACCTCCCTGAGGTAACACGTTTCCTGAAGTAACACCTTCCTGAGGTAACACCTCCCTGAGGTAACACCTTCCTGAGGTAACACCTCCCTGAGGTAACACCTCCCTGAGGTAACACCTCCCTGAGATAACACGTTTCCTGAGGTAACACCTTCCTGAGGTAACACCTCCCTGAGGTAACACCTTCCTGAGGTAACACCTCCCTGAGGTAACACCTTCCTGAGGGAACACCTCCCTGAGGTAACACCTCCTTGAGGTAACACCTTCCTGAGGTAACACCTTCCTGAGGGAACACCTCCCTGAGGTAACACCTTCCTGAGGTAACACCTTCCTGAGGGAACACCTCCCTGAGGCAACACCTTCCTAAGGTAACACCTCCCTGAGGTAACACCTTCCTGAGGTAACACCTCCCTGAGGTAACACCTCCTTGAGGTAACACCTCCCTGAGGTAACACCTCCCTGAGGTAACACCTCCTTGAGGTAACACCTCCTTGAGGTAACACCTTCCTGAGGTAACACCTTCCTGAGGTAACACCTCCCTGAGGTAACACCTCCCTGAGGTAACACCTCCCTGAGGTAACACCTTCCTGAGGTAACACCTCCCTGAGGTAACACCTCCTTGAGGTAACACCCTTCTCTGAGGTAACACCTTCCTGAGGTAACACCTCCTTGAGGTAACACCTCCCTGAGGGAACACCTCCCTGAGGGAACACCTCCCTGAGGTAACACCTTCCTGAGGGAATACCTCCCTGAGGTAACACCTTTCTGAGGTAACACCTCCTGAGGTAACACCTCCTGAGGTAACACCTTCCTGAGGTAACACCTTCCCTGAGGTAACACCTCCCTGAGGTAACACCTTCCTGAGGTAACACCTTCTGAGGTAACACCTCCCTGAGGTAACACCTCCCTGAGGTAACACCTCCCTGAGGTAACACCTCCCTGAGGTAACACCTTCCTGAGGTAACACCTTCCTGAGGTAACACTCCTGAGGTAACACCTCCCTGAGGTAACACCTCCTGAGGTAGCACCTCCCTTGAGGTAACACCTTCCTGAGGTAACACCTCCCAGAGGTAACACCTTCCTGAGGTGAAACACCTCCTGAGGGAACACCTCCTTGAGGTAACCACCTCCCTGAGGTAACACCTTCCTGAGGTAACACCTCCTGAGGTAACACCTCCCTGAGGTAACACCTCCCTGAGGTAACACCTCCCTGAGGTAACACCTCCCTGAGGTAACACCTTCCTGAGGTAACACCTCCCTGAGGTAACACCTCCTTGAGGTAACACCTTCATGAGGTAACACCTTCCTGAGGTAACACCTCCTTGAGGTAACACCTTCATGAGGTAACACCTTCCTGAGGTAACACCTCCCTGAGGTAACACCTTCCTGAGGTAACACCTCCCTGAGGTAACACCTCCCTGAGGTAACACCTTCCTGAGGTAACACCTCCTTGAGGTAACACCTTCCTGAGGTAACACCTTCCTGAGGTAACACCTCCTTGAGGTAACACCTTCATGAGGTAACACCTTCCTGAGGTAACACCTCCTTGAGGTAACACCTTCATGAGGTAACACCTTCCTGAGGTAACACCTCCTTGAGGTAACACCTTCATGAGGTAACACCTTCCTGAGGTAACACCTCCCTGGATGCCATCAATAGTGCGGCAGGATGAGGCAGGCAGGAGGCCGCCTGCCTCACACAACCTGTGTCCTGCCCTCACCTCTCCACCAGTGTACTTCCGGCCTACCACCCCTCCCCTTCCGGCCTACCATCCCTCCCCTTCCGGCCTACCACCCCTCCCCTTCTGGCCTACCACCCCTCCCCTTCCGGCCTACCACCCCTCCCCTTCTGGCCTACCACCCCTCCCCTTCCGGCCTACCACCCCTCCCCTTCTGGCCTACCACCCCTCCCCTTCCGGCCTACCATCCCTCCCCTTCCGGCCTACCACTCCTCCCCTTCCGGCCTACCACCCCTCCCCTTCCGGCCTACCACTCCTCCCCTTCCGGCCTACCACTTCTCCCCTTCCGGCCTACCACCCCTCCCCTTCCGGCCTACCACTCCTCCCCTTCCGGCCTACCACCCCTCCCCTTCCGGCCTACCACCCCTCCCCTTCCGGCCTACCACTCCTCCCCTTCCGGCCTACCACCCCTCCCCTTCCGGCCTGCCGTCCCTCCCCTTCCGGCCTACCACTCCTCCCCTTCCGGCCTACCACCCCTCCCCTTCCGGCCTACCACTCCTCCCCTTCCGGCCTACCACCCCTCCCCTTCCGGCCTACCACTCCTCCCCTTCCGGCCTACCACCCCTCCCCTTCCGGCCTGCCGTCCCTCCCCTTCCGGCCTACCATCCCTCCCCTTCCGGCCTACCACCCCTCCCCTTCCGGCCTACCACTCCTCCCCTTCCGGCCTACCACTCCCTCCCCTTCCGGCCTACCACTCCTCCCCTTCCGGCCTACCACTCCTCCCCTTCCGGCCTACCACTCCTCCCCTTCCGGCCTACCACCCCTCCCCTTCCGGCCTACCACCCCTCCCCTTCCGGCCTACCACTCCTCCCCTTCCGGCCTACCACCCCTCCCCTTCCGGCCTGCCGTCCCTCCCCTTCCGGCCTACCACCCCTCCCCTTCCGGCCTGCCGTCCCTCCCCTTCCCAGTGTGACTTTAGATTTAACTTTCCTCGTGCCCTTCCCTTGGTCAGCCTGGCGTTCACCTACTTGAGGTGTCAAGTGTTCTGCGTCCCCCTCCGTCCAGATGCCAGCGGCAGGAGAGTGAAGGGAGGGCGGTGCCCTTGGGTGGGTGAGAGGAAGGACTGGAGAGGGGAAGTTATAATACAGAAACAGAAGACAGTTACAGAGGAACAGGTGTGGGTACCTGAAAGTAACTGGCCTGGTTCTGTTCATGTGCTGAGGGTTGACAGTGTACCTCACATAGGTCATTGTCAAACCTGGGTCAAGACAGCCAACACTCGTCCTGTCTGGTACTTGATGGATGGCGTATCTTGGTCAGGATGGGTCAGCCCCTCGTCCACAGGGCGGGACGCATTTATTCACCCAGGCAGATAGCGCCCTTGAGGCACGGTGGCTGTCGTGTGCCTCTCCCAAGATGACCTTCACCTTCCTGGCAGATGGCTCTCACTTGCCAATGATCGTCAGGGGTCCATGCTTGAGGTGGCTGGCAGTCCCCACCTTATATGGCATCCAAGTTAACAAGATGGGCTGGAACCTGCCCTCTATTAGCTGGCATGCCCGAGCTACTTTACCACCATCCAGCTGCACATGATTGCTGTTGAGGTCCCCTGTCAGATACGTGAACAACCTCACATTGATGCCTGGCACTCTTCTCCCTCCCTTGTAGACTTCACCCTGGTACCCAAAATGGCTCCCGTCCCCCAGAGGGAGGTGACTAGTACTTGCCCTCCCTTCCTGGTGGATGACAAGCCCTGGCCAACAGTTAAGGTAGGTGACATCTCGGTACTACAAGTCATGACCTCAGCTAAGGTGGCGATGCTGCCCCAGGGCCAGCACCGTCCCCTCCTACTCAGTAAGGTAGGTGGGTGGCTGGCAACTCGCGGCCAATTTGTGTGATGAAGGTGGTGTGGCGCGTCATCGGTCAAGTCCTGACGTCTGCTGAAAAGGCCGAGATTACGGGAGGCGCCTCTCATCTGTTCCCTTCAGCCACGGAAGAAGCGTCACTCTACCCACGGACTTTGCTCCGCCGGATCTCACCTCCGACACAGACATGAGAAAATCTCAGTGGTTATGAAGAACAGCAAGGCTGTCTGTAATCTCAGTGGTTATGAAGAACAGCATGGCTGTCTGTAATCTCAGTGGTTATGAAGAACAGCATGGCTGTCTGTAATCAGTCAGTTATATAACAAATTGGTGTCGTGTAAAACCTACAAACCACATCTTGCATCATTATCATCATTATCGTTTTAAAGTAGGTGCATGGAAATCATTGTATTTCTTTATTACATAATATTTTGATTCATAACTGATATGGCATTACTCCAGTCAGTCCAATGATCACAGTTTTTAACATGATTTAACAAGGCATTTAATTCTTGTCCTGTTCGTATACAATATTTATGTTGCATAAGTCAAACTGAAAGATCCTTACCAGTCTGCCCAACATAAAACTACCTCGCTGCGTGGGGACCGAAGAGCATGCAGGGAGTGTCAGACGCGCACGCAATACACTACATCGGAACGATGTGTTATACTGGGGTCGACATGCAATCATTAGACTAAACCAAGGCATGTGACATGTCTGGGGTAAACTAAGGAAGGGTCTGTGAGGCCTGAATGTGGAAAGGGAGCTGTGGTTTCGGTGCATTACTCACGACAGCTAGAGACTGAGTGTGAACGAACGTGGCCTTTTCTGTCTGTATTCCTAGCGCTACCTTGCTGAAGCAGTGGGTAGCGATGCTGTTTCCTGTGGGGCGAGGTAGCGTCAAGATTGGATGAAGGCAAGTAAGTATGAATATATACATGTATATGTATATGTCTGTGTATGTGTATGTATGTGTATATGTTGATATGTATATGGATATGTATGTATATGTGCGTGTCTGGGCGTATATATATATATATATATATATATATATATATATATATATATATATATATATATATATATATATATATATATATATTTCTTTTTTTTTTTTGCTTTGTCGCTGTCTCCCGCGTTTGCGAGGTAGCGCAAGGAAACAGACAAAAGAAAATGGCCCAACCCACCCCCATACACATGTATATACACACGTCCACACACGCAAATATACATACCTAAACAGCTTTCCATGGTTTACCCCAGACGCTTCACATGCCCTGATTCAATCCACTGACAGCACGTCAACCCCGGTATACCACATCGATCCAATTCACTCTATTCCTTGCCCTCCTTTCACCCTCCTGCATGTTCAGGCCACGATCACACAAAATCTTTTTCACTCCATCTTTCCACCTCCAATTTGGTCTCCCACTTCTCCTCGTTCCCTCCACCTCCAACACATATATCCTCTTGGTCAATCTTTCCTCACTCATAGTCTCCATGTGCCCAAACCATTTCAAAACACCCTCTTCTGCTCTCTCAACCACGCTCTTTTTATTTCCACACATCTCTCTTACCCTTACGTTACTTACTCGATCAAACCACCTCACACCACACATTGTCCTCAAACATCTCATTTCCAGCACATCCATCCTCCTGAGCACAACTCTATCCATAGCCCACGCCTCGCAACCATACAACATTGTTGGAACCACTATTCCTTCAAACACCCATTTTTGCTTTCCGAGATAATGTTCTCGACTTCCACACATTCTTCAAGGCTCCCAGGATTTTCGCCCCCCTCCCCCACCCTATGATCCACTTCCGCTTCCATGGTTCCATCCGCTGCCAGATCCACTCCCAGATATCTAAAAACACTTTACTTCCTCCAGTTTTTCTCCATTCAAACTCACCTCCCAATTGACTTGACCCTCAACCCTACTGTACCTAATAACCTTGCCCTTATTCACATTTACTCTTAACTTTCTTCTTTCACACACTTTACCAAACTCAGTCACCAGCTTCTGCAGTTTCTCACATGAATCAGCCACCAGCGCTGTATCATCAGTGAACAACAACTGACTCACTTCCCAAGCTCTCTCATCCCCAACAGACTTCATACTTGCCCCTCTTTCCAAAACTCTTGCATTCACCTCCCTAACAATCCCATCCATAAACAAATTAAACAACCATGGAGACATCACACACCCCTGCCGCAAACCTACATTCACTGAGAACCAATCACTTTCCTCTCTTCCTACACGTACACATGCCTTACATCCTCGATAAAAACTTTTCACTGCTTCTAACAACTTGCCTCCTACACATCATATTCTTAATACCTTCCACAGAGCATCTCTATCAACTCTATCATATGCCTTCTCCAGATCCATAAATGCTACATACAAATCCATTTGCTTTTCTAAGTATTTCTCACATACATTCTTCAAAGCAAACACCTGATCCACACATCCTCTACCACTTCTGAAACCACACTGCTCTCCCAATCTGATGCTCTGTACATGCCTTCACCCTCTCAAATCAATACCCTCCCATATAATTTACCAGGAATACTCAACAAACTTATACCTCTGTAATTTGAGCACTCACTCTTATCCCCTTTGCCTTTGTACAATGGCACTATGCACGCATTCCGCCAATCCTCAGGCACCTCACCATGAGTCATACATACATTAAATAACCTTACCAACCAGTCAACAATACAGTCACCCCCTTTTTTTAATAAATTCCACTGCAATACCATCCAAACCTGCTGCCTTGCCGGCTTTCATCTTCCGCAAAGCTTTTCACTACTCTCTTCTCTGTTTACCAAATCATTTTCCCTAACCCTCTCACTTTGCACACCACCTCGACCAAAACACCCTATATCTGCCACTCTATCATCAAACACATTCAACAAACCTTCAAAATACTCACTCCATCTCCTCTCACATCACCACTACTTGTTATCACCTCCCCATTCGCCCTTCACTGAAGTTCCCATTTTGCTCCCTTGTCTTACGCACTTATTTACCTCCTTCCAGAACATCTTTTTATTCTCCCTAAAATTTTAATGATACTCTCATCACCCCAACTCTCA
Organism: Panulirus ornatus; assembly: GCF_036320965.1. Lineage (NCBI taxonomy): Eukaryota > Metazoa > Arthropoda > Malacostraca > Decapoda > Palinuridae > Panulirus > Panulirus ornatus. The sequence goes on from NC_092241.1 coordinate 59,548,418, forward strand.
TTTGCCCTTTTTTTCACCTCTTGCACCTTTCTCTGACCTCCTGTCTCTTTCTTTTATACATCTCCCACTCAATTGCATTTTTTTCCCTGCAAAAATCGTCCAAATGCCATCTCTCTTCTCTTTCACTAATATCTTACTTCTTCATCCACACTCACTACCCTTTCTAATCAACCCACCTCCCACTCTTCTCATGCCACAAGCATCTTTGCGCAATCCATCACTGATTCCCTAAATACATCCCATTCCTCCCCCACTCCCCTTACTTCCATTGTTCTCACCTTTTTCCATTCTGTACTCAGTCTCCTCCTGGTACTTCCTCACACAGTCTCCTTCCCAAGCTCACTTACTCTCACCACCCTCTTCACCCCAACATTCACTCTTCTTTTCTGAAAACCCTAACAAATCTTCACCTTAGCCTCCACAAGATAATGATCAGACATCCCTCCAGTTGCACCTCTCAGCACATTAACATCCAAAAGTTCTCTCTTTCGCACGCCTGTCAATTAACACGTAATCCAATAACGCTCTCTGGCCATCTCTCCTACTTACATAATATACTTATGTATATCTCGCTTTTTAAACCAGGTATTCCCAATCATCAGTCCTTTTTCCAGCACATAAATCTACAAGCTCTTCACCATTTCCATTTAACAACACTGAACACACCCATGTATACCAATATTCCCTCAACTGCCACATTACTCACCTTTGCATTCAAATCACCCATCACTATAAACCCGGTCTCGTGCATCAAAACCACTAACACACTCATTCAGCTGCTCCCAAACACTTGCTCCTGATCTTAATCTCATCCCCCGGGTCATAGGCACCAATAATCACCCATCATCCCAAAACTTCAGTTTTACCATATTATCGGAATTTACTTCAAACTTTTTATCAATCCCACAACCCCTGTTTCAGGAGTTGGCCCTCCTTTCCCCCTTGCTTTGTCCTTCACAAACCCCCGACTTTACCCCAAGACTTCCCCAAACCACCTTCCCCTTTACCCTTAAACTTCTTTCACTCAGAGCCAAAACATCCAGTCCCTTTCCTAAAACCCATCCTCCCCTTTCTCCCCTTTTTTTTCACATCTGGTTTAAAACCACACACATTTGGGCACCCCAATTTAGCCTCGGATGAATGAGCCCCCCGCGTGACTCCTTCTAGTTCCCTCATTATAAAATTAAAAAAATCAAAGGGGGGGGGGAATTGGTCCCCCCCCCCCCTATTCCTTTCTACAAAAATCTAATATTTTCCCCCCCTCCCCCCAAAATATATATAAATATATATTATAAATAATACAACAAATACTAAACCACAAAAAACGACACATATACACAAAACACAAACTACAAAAAAAATAAAAATTCAAGAACCAAAGAAAAACTGAAATTCTAGCGAAAGCAAAAAAAAAAAGGGAATACCAAATTTTGCCCCAATTCACTTTTTTCCTTGCCCCCTTTCCCTCCTGCCCTGTTTAGGCCCCGATCACCAAAAACTTTTCACTCCATCTTCCACCCCCCAATTTTGGGCTCCCCCTCTCCACTTCCCTCCACACATCCGACACATATATCTCGGTCAATCTTCCTCACTCATTCCTCCATGTGCCCCAAACATTTCAAACACCCCTTTTCTCTCTCAACCACGCTCTTTTTATTTCCACCATCTCTCTTACCCTTACTTACCTACCCCCATCAACCACCTCACCCACACATTGTCCTAAACATCTCATTTCCAGACATCCTCCCCCCTGCGCACTTCCATAGCCCCCCGCCCGCAACCAACACATTGTTGAACCCCTATTCCTTAAACATACCCATTTTTGCTTTTTCAAAAATTTCCGACTTCCAAAACATTCTCAAGCCCCCCGGGGAATTTCGCCCCCTCCCCCACCCATATTCACTTCCCCCTCCATGTTCCACCATGCCAATCCCTCCCAGAAACTAAAGCACTTAAATTTCCTCCAGTTTCTCCCCTTCAAACTTACCTCCCAATTGACTTGACCCACATTCAAACAACCAGGGGAGACATCACACCCCCCTGCCGCAAACCTACATTCACTGATAACCAATCCACTTTCTCTTTTCCCCTACACGTAACATATCTTAACATCCTCGAATAAAAAACTATTTCACTGCTTCTAACAACTTGCCTCCCACACCATATATTTTTAATACAATTACCACAGAGCAACTCTATCAACTCTAATCATATGCCCTCAATCCATATCCATAAATGTCTACATACAAAATCCATTTGCTTACTCTAAGTATTTCTACTATACATTCTTCAAAGCAAACACCTGATCCACACATCCCTACCACTGTCTGACACCACACTGCTCTTCCCCAATCTGATGCTCTGTACATGCCTTCACACCTCTCAATCATACCCACCCATATAATGTTCCCAGGCTTACTCAACAAAGCTTATACCTCTGTATTTGAGCACTCACTCTTATCCTCCCCATCCCCTTTGCCTTGTACAATTTCACGATGCACGCCAATATCCCGCCAATTCCTCAGCACCTCACATGAGTCATACATTCATTAAATAAACCTTAACCAACCAGTCAACAATACAGTCACCCCCTTTTTGATAGGCTTCCTACTGCAATACCACCCCAAACCTGTGCCTTGCCGCTTTCATCTTCCGCAAAGTTTTTTACTACCTCTTCTCTGTTTACAATCAATTTCCTTAAACCCTCCTCACTTGAACAACCACCTCGACAAGACCCCTATAATCTGTCACTCTATCATCAAACACATACAACCAACCTTAAAAATACTCGCCTCCATCCCCCTTCTCACATCCCCCACTACTTGTTTATCACACCTCCCCATTAGCGCCCTTCACACTGAAGTTCCCATTTGCGTCCTTGTCTTCCGCACTTTATTTCCCCTCCTTCCAGAACATCTTTTTTTTTCTCCCTAAAGTATAAATATTACTCTCTCACCCCCAAACTCTCATTTGTCCCTCTTTTTCACCTCATATCTTGGAACGGATCACAACTCTTGTGCGTGTGATAAAGAATAATCTTATGAGTTAGACCATCTAGCTAGTCAGCCAGCCATCTACCGAGTCAGTCATCCATATCCATTTAGTTGAGTCACCATTCAGACCATCAGTCAGCCATCCTTCAGTATTTAATCAGCCATCCAGCAGTTGAGCCAGCCATCCAGTCAGCCAGTTATCCATGCATCCATCAGCCATGCCAGAGAACTCAGTCAGATTGGCCGCTATTAAAATGAATCGATGGTAGAAGATGTGGGTAGGGGGGTGGGGGGGGGGGAAGGTGGAAGGATGCTAATGGAGTAGGTGATGTAAGTGCAACCCTAACACTCAGCCACTACCTCCCCCCCCCCCTCTGAGACATCACCATTAAACCTTGACACCCCACCAGCGTCCCCCACCACACCCAATGCCATCCCTGCCACCAGTCATGCCTATTTCTGTGCCTATCACAGCCTCGTAATGCTCTGCCACCAACAATCATCCCATCCAATCACCATCTCTGCCCACCATCATCATACCCTGCATCAGCACTCCCTGCCGAACTACCATCCATCCCCATCCAAAACCAATCATCCAGTTCATCATCACCATGCAAACCATGCATCACCCCCTGCCATCATCATCCCTGGCCATCACCATCATCCTAACCAATATCACTCCTGCCACCTACCATCATTCCCTTTCGAGGGCCCCATCATCATCTTAGCCATCATTATCCCTGACACCACCACATCTCCGCCATCATCACCCTGCCTATCCACAACAATCATGCCTGCCATCACCATCATACCCTACTAACCAACCACCATCCCTGCCATTACCATCGTCCCTGACATCATCATCCCATCCACCACCATCATCACCCTGCCAGCCCCCCCCACCCCTCAAAATATCCCCCCCACCATCTATACCTACTACCACCATCATCCCTGCCATTACCATCGGCCCTGCCATCATCATCCAGCCACCACCATCATCCCTGCCCCCCACCATCTTCCCTACAACCACACCCTCCCTGCCATTACCATCGTCCCTGCCATCATCAATCCCAGACCACCACCATCATCCCTGCCAAACCACCATCTTCCATGCCAACCACCATCATCCCTGCCATCATCATCCCTCCATCATCATCCCTATCCCTGCCATCCATTATCCCTGGCCACCATCAAATGTCCCTTCCAACCATACCATCATCTCGCCACCACCATCATCCCTGCCATCATCATTCCTGCCATCACCCTCCAACCATTATCATCCCTGCCAGTCTATCATCCCTTCCTAGCACCACCATCATCCCTATTATCATTGCGTCCCTAAGCCACCGACCATCCTTGTTGCCATCATATCTCAACTCACCACTATTAATGACACTACTATCCTGTTTCTTATCATACCTATCTCTCACCACTATTAATGGACACACTAAACCATGCGTACTATCATATACCTGCCACCACCATTATATCCTGATTGCCACCATCTCTGCCACCAATCCTTGCTGCCACCAATCACATTGCCACTTACCATCCTTGTTACCACTCTCCCTGCCACACCATCATTCTACTACTATCTCTGCCACAACAATCCTTACCATCATCCCTGCCACCACAACCCTTGCTGCCAAACCATCACCTGCCACCAGCATCCTTGCTTGCCACCATCTGGTAGCCCAGAAGAGAGAGAGGGAGGCCATCAGATTCCCCTTCATGGGTCACAATGGAAATATGTCCTATGAAAAAATACAGAACCCTTCCCAGTTTCCCATTGATCACTGAAAATACCTGAGCAAGTTGACATCTGCAACTCGGATAAATACCAGCAAGTTTCTAAATTCATCGATCACATAATCTCTAATCATCACATCAGATTTAGCGCTGGACCCCATAGCAAGATGCACTAGCCCACCACAAACCCGTCTTGAAACCACTCTACCCCCGGGACTCAACAACCCTGCCTCATACACTCAACCCGTACTCAAATACGCCTGCCTCCTTACACTCTACCCGAGGTACTCACAAAATAGACCCTGCCTCCTACACTCATACCCGGTACACACAGGCCCTGCCATCCTACACCCTTCCCGGTACTCACACCCTGCATCCTACACACAACCTCGTACACACACACCTCACACCCTGCCTCCTACACTCTACCCGGTAATCACACCTGCCTCCTACACTCTACCCGTTACACACACCATCCTCCTACACTCTACCCGGTACTCACAACTCAACCCTGCCTCCTACACCCTACACCGGTACTCACACCTGCCTCCAACACCCTACCCGGTACTACACACCCTGCCTCCTACACTCTACCGTACCACACAAAACCCTGCCTTCTAAACCCTAGACCCTATACCTCACATCCTGCCTCCTACAACAAACCCTACCCTTTACTCACAACCTGCCTCCCCACACTATGCCGGTACTCACACCCTAGCCTCCTACACCCTACCACTGATACTCACACCTGCCTCCTAACCCTACCCGGTACGTCACTACCTGCCTCCTACACCATGCCCGACTCACTACCACTGCCTCCCACACTCTACCCGGTAAAACCCATCCCACACACCCTGCCTCCTACAAAACCCCACCCTACTCCCACCACCTGCTCCTACACCTACCCGGTACACACACCCTTGCTCCTACAAACTACCCCGGTACACACATAAAGGATCCCTGCCTTCCTACACCCTACCCGGTAATCACACCCTGCATCCTAACACTCTACCCGTACTCACACCCGCCCTCCTACCCTACACGGTAACTCAGACAACCCTGCCTCCTCACCCTACCCGTACTCACACCCTGCCATCCTACCACCCTACCTGGTACTCACAAAAAGTTAAAAAAAATATTCCCTGCCTCCTACACTCTACCCTGTACTCACACCCTGCCATCCTACTACCCTACCGGTACTCACACCCTGCCTCTACACTATACCCGGTACTCACACACTGAATCCTAACACCCAAACCCGTACTCACACCCTGCTCCTACAACCCAAACCCGTACTCACTACCCCGCCTCCTACCTATGTTATTCCCGGTACTTCACACCCTGCATCTACACTCTACCGGTACTCACACCCTTGAGCTCCTACACCCCCACCCCCTACTCACACCCAGCCTCCTACACCCTAACCCGTAACTCCACACCCTGCCTCCTACACCTACCGTACTACACACACCATCCTCCTACAACCCTACCCGGTACTCACACCCAGCCGTCCTACACCCCCACCCCCTACTCACACCAATTCACCTGCTTCCAACACTAACCGCGTACCACACACTGACTCCTACACCCTACCCTTTACTCACACCCTGCCTCCTACACCCTACCCGTTACTCATCATACACTGACTCCTACACCTACCCGGTACTCCACAAGACCCTGCACTCCTACACAAACTCTACCCGGTACCACTATACCCAGCCCATCCTACTCCCTACCCGATACTCACACCCTGCATCCTACACTCTACCCGTACTCACACCCTGCTCCTTACACTATACCCGGTACTCAGCACCCTGCCTCCTACTCCCACCCGGTACTCCACCCCAGCCACTACCCCTACGAAACCGGTACTACTCACACACAAGACTCCTGACATACCCTACCCGGTACCACTCCCTGCCTCCTACACCCTACCCGTACTCACAACACTGACTCCTACACCCTACCCGGTAACTCACACACTGCCATCCTACGACCTACCACGAGTTCATCACACCCTGCCTCCTACACCCTACCCGTACTCACCCTCTGGCCTCCTAAACCTCCCGGTTAACTACACAACCCTGCTTCCTACACTATATCCCTTGACTCGCACGCCTGCCTCCTACACCCTACCCGTACTCACACCCAGCCTCCTAACACTATACCACGGAACACACAACCCTGCCTCCTACACTATGCCCCGGTACGCACACCCTGCCCCCCTACACTATACCCGTAAAACTCACACCCTGCCACCTACACCCTACCCGATACTCCACACACTGACACCCTACACCCTCTAACCCGGTACTCACACCCTGCGCCTCCTACACCCTACCCGGTACTCACAAAACCTCTCCTCCTACATCCTACCCGGAAGCTCACACTTCTGACATCCTAACACCCTACCCGGTACTCACACACAGGACTCCTACACCCTACCCGGTTACTCACACACTGACTCCTACACCTACAACCCCGTACTCACAACCCTGCCTCCTACATCCTACCCGGAACTCACACACTGATCACTACACCCGTTACCCGTACTCACACACTGACTCCACACCTACCCGGTACTCACACCTGCTCCTACAACCTACCCGGTACTACAACACCCTGCCTTCTACACCCCACCCGGTACTCACACCACTGCCCTCCTACACCCTACCGCCTCCCGGTACTCCCACCCTGCCGCGCTACATCCAAACCCGGAAACCACAACACTGCCTCTAAATAGAATTACTGACTTCCTACACCCTACCCGGTACCTTCACAACACTGACTCCTACATCCTACCCGTACTCACACCCTGCCTCCTCCACTCTGACCCCGGTACTCACACCCTGCCATCCTACACTCATCATGGTACCTCTCATGTGAAAAACAAACCCATACCAACGCCACACCATCCCTGAGGTAACACCTCCCTGAGGTAACAGCCTCCCAGAGGTAACACCTTCTCCTGAGGTAACACCTCCTTGATGATAACACCTACCCTGAGGAACACCTCCCTGAGGTAACACCTCCCTGAAGGTATGACACCTCCCTGAAGTTAACACACCGTACCTGAGGTAACACCCCTGAGGTAACACCTTCCATAGGAGTAACACCTCCCTGAGGTACACTCCTAGGTTACACCTCCGCTGAGGTAACACCTCCTGATTTAACACCTACCTGATAACACCTCCTGAGGTAAAACCAACCCTGCGTAACCACGTTTCCTGAATAACACCTTCCTGAGGTACCAACTCCTCTGAGGTACACCTTCCTGAGGTAACAACCTCCCTAGGTACACTTCCCTGAATAACACGATTTCCCCTTGAAGTAACAAAACCTTCCTGAGTAACACCTCCCTGAGTTAACATACCCTTCCTGAGGTAACACCTATCCCTGATGTAAAAACCTCCTGAGTAACACGTCCTGAAGTAACCCTTTCCTGAAGTAGACACCTCCCTGAGTATACACTCTCCCTGAGAGTAACACCTCCCTGAGGTAACACCTCCCTGATATAAACACGTTTCCTGAGTAAACACTTCCTGAGGTAAAACCTCCTGTAGTTAACACCCTTCCAAGAACACCTCCCCCGAGGTAACACCTTTTCCTGAGAACACCTCCCTAGGTAACTCTCCATATGATGAAACACCTTCCTGATGAAAACACCTTCCTGAGGGAACACCTCCCTAGAGTAACACCTTCCGAGGTAACACTTCCTGAGGAACACCTCCCCCGAGGCAACACCTTTTCCCAAGGAAACACCTCCCTGAGGTAACACCTTCCTGAGGTAACACCTCCCTGAGGTAAACCCTCCTTTAGGTAACACCTCCCTGAAGGTAACACCTCCCTGAGGTAACACTCCTTTTAGGTAACACCATCCTTGAGGTAACACCTCCTAGAGGTAACACCTTCCTGAGGTAAAAAACCTGCCCTGAGGTAACACCTCCCTGAGGTAACACCTCCCTGAGGTAACACCTTCCTGAGGTAACACCTCCCTGAGGTAACAACACCCCCCCCCCTTTTGAGCGTCACACCTTTCTGAGGTAGTAACACCTTCTGAGGTAACGCCATCCTTGAGGTAACACCTCCCTGAGGGAACACCTCTCCCTGAGGGACAACCTCCCTGAGGTAACACTCCTGAGGAATACCTCCCTGAGGAAAAACACCTTTCAGATGTAAAACACCTCCCTGAAGTAACACCTCCCTGAGAGTAACACCTCCCTGAGGTAACACTACCTGAGGTAACACCTTCTGAGGTAACACCTTCCTCTGAGGTAACACCTCCCTCTGATGAAACACCTCCCTGAGGTAACCCCTTCCTGTAGTTAACACCTCCTCTGATGTAACCACCTCCTTGAAGTAACTCACCTTCCTGAGGTAAAAAAACACACAAACCACACAATAACATAACAGCACTGTATCCTCAGAGGTAACACCTCCTTGCGGTAACACCTCCCATGCAGTAACACTCCCAGAGTTAGCACACCTCCTTGAGGTAACACCACCCGAGGTAACACCTTCCTGAGGTTAACACCTTCCTAGAGGGCACACCTCCCTTAGTAACACCACCTTGAGTAACACCTCGCCGAAGGTAACACCTTCCTGATGAACACTACCTCCCTGATGGTACACCTTCCTGAGGTAACACCTACCTCGAGGATAACACCTTCCTGAGGTAACACCTTACTGAGGTACCACCTCCCTGAGTAAAAACCTCCGCTCGGTACATCTTCCGAGGTAACACCTTTCCTGAGGTAACACCTCCCATGAGTAACACCTTCCTAGGTAATCACTTTCTGAGTAACAACCTTCCTGAGGTATACACCTTTCTGAGGTAACCACCTCCTAGGTAACACCATACCCTGAGGTAACACCATTCCCTGAGTAACACCTTCACCTGAGGAACACTCCCTGAGGTAACACATTCCTGAGGTAACACCTCCCTGAGTAAACAATCACCTTCCCAGAGGATAACCACCTCCCTGAGGTAACACCTCCTTGAGGATAACACCATCCGGAGGTAACACCGATTCCATGTGGTAGACACCTCCTTAGAGGTAACGCACCTCCCTAAGAGGTAACACCTCCTGAGGTAAACACCTACCTTGAGTAACACTCCCTGAGGTAACACCTTCCTGAGAACAGCCTCCCTGAGTAACACCTCCCTGAGGTAACACCTCCCATGAGGAAACACCTTCCTGAGGGAACACCCCCCCTGAGGTAACTCCATCCTTGAGGTAAAAAACCTTCCAGAGTAACACCTTCCTAGGGAACACCCTCCCTGGAGGAACCAACCTCCCTGATGTAACACCACCTTGAGGTAACACCTACCTGAGGGAACACATCCTGAGGCAACACCTTCCTGAGGTAAAAACCTCCCAGAGTGTAACACCTATCTGAGGATAACACCATCCCTGAGGTAAAAACCTTCCTGAGGCAACACCTCCTGAGGTAACTACCTTCCAGATGTAACACCTCCCCCCCTAGTGTAAACCTCCCTGAGTGTAACACTTCATGATTAACACCTTTCCTGAGGTAGACACCTCTCCTGAGGTAACACCTCATTGAGGTAACACCTTCATGAGGTAAAAAACCTTCCAGAGTAACACCTCCCTTATGTCCCACCTTCCTGAGGTAACAACACCTGCGAGGCTACACACACCTCACCTGAGGTAATCACTTCCAGGCGTTAACACCTCCTTGAGGTTAACACCATCCTGAGCTAAACACCTTCCAGATGTTAACACCTCCTTAAGAGGTAACTAACCTTCAAGAGGTAACAACTTCCTGAGGTAACACCTCCTTGAAGGTAACACCTTCATGAGGTAACACCTTCCTGACAGAGTAACACCATGCCTTGGAGGTAACACCTTACCATGAGGAAACAGCCTTCCTTGAGGTAACACCTCCCGTGAGGGTAACACCTTCCTGAGGAAACACCTCCCTGAGGAAACACCTCCCTGAGGTAACACCTTCCTTATGTAACACCTCCTTGAGGTAACACCTTCCTGTAGGTAACACCATCCTGAGGTAACACCTCCTTGAGGAAAACACCTTCATGAGTAACACTTCCTGGAGGTAACACCTCCTTGAGGTAACAACCTTCAGAGTAACACCTTCCAGATAGATAACACCTCTTGAGTAAACACCATCATGTAGTAAACCACCTTCCTTAGGGTAACACCTTCCCTGATTCCCACTCAATAGAGGCGGCAGATGAGGCAGGCAGAGGCCGCCTGCCTCAACACAACCTGTGTCCTGCCCTCAACCTCTCCACCAGAGTACTTCCGCCTACCACCCTCCCCTTCCGGCCTACCAGCCCCCCCCCTTCCGGCCCTACACCCACCGCCCCTTACACCCTCCCTGGCTACCACCACTCCCATCACATGAATCCGCCTACCCCCCCTCCCCTTCTGGCCACCACCCCTCCCCTTCCGGCCTACCACCCTCCCCTTCTGGCCTAACACCCCCCCCTTCCAGGGCCTACCATCCCTCCCCTTCCTGCCTACCACTCCTCCCCTTACCGGCCTACCACCCCCCCCTTCCCGAGCCTACCACCCTCCCCTTCCGCCTACCAACTTCTCCCTTCCCGGCACTACCACCCCCCCCTCCGGCCTAAACACTCGCTCCCCATCCGGCATACCCCCCCTCCCCTTCACGCCTACCACCCCACCCCTTCCCCTATCCACACATACCTCCCCCTTTCCGGCCTACCCCCCCTCCCCTTCCGCCTGCCGCCCACCCCTCCGTCCTAACCACTCCTCCCCTTCCGGCCTACCACACCCTCCCCTTCCGCCTACCACTCCCCCCCTTCCGGCCTACCACCCCATCCCTTCCGTCTACCACTCCTCCCCTTCCGCCTACACCACCCCTCTCCACCTTCCGCCTGCCGTCCAACCCCTTCCGGCTACCAACCTCCCTCTTCCGGCCTACCCCCCCTCCCTCCGGCCTACACTCCTCCCCTCCGGCCTACCACCCCTACCCACTTCCGCCTACCACTCCTCCCCTTCCGGCCTACCTACACCTCCCCTTCCGCCTACCACCCCTCCCCATCGGCCTACCCCCTCCTCCCTTATCCGGCCTACACGCCCTCCCCTTCCGGCCTACCACATCCTCTCCCATCCGGCCTACCACCCCTCCCCCTTCCGTCCTGCCGTCCCCCCCCTTTCCCGGGCCCCTAACCACGCCTCCCCTTCCGGCCTGCCGTCCCTCCCCTATCCCCAGAGTGAATTTAGATTCTAACTTTCCTCGATGCCCTTCCCTTGGTCAGACCTGGCGGTTCACCTACATGGAGGTTGTCAAGTGTACTGACGTCCCCTCCTCCGTCCAGAATGCCAGCGCAGGAAGATGACGGGAGGGCGGTGCCCTTAGGGTGGTGAGAGGGAGGACTGGAGAGTGGAAGGTTATAATACAGAAACAGAAGACAGTTACAGAGGAACAGTTGGTAACTTGAAGTAAACTGAGAGCCTGGTTCTGCTCGTGTTCTGAGGGTTGACCAGTGTACCTCACCTAGTCATTGCAAACCCTGGGTGAAAGACGCCAACACCTCGTCCTGTCAGGTACTTGATGGATGGCGTTAATCTTGTCAGGATGGGTTCAGCCCCTCGTCACGAGTCGGGACGCACATATATTCACCCAAGCAGATAGCGCCCTTGAGCACTGATGGCTGTCGTGTGCCTCTCACAAGATGACCTTCACCATCCTTGGCTAGATGGCTCACACTTGCCAATGATCGACTGGGGTCCATGCTTGAGTGGGCTGGCAGTCCCCACCTTAATAATGCCTCCAAGTAACAAGAAGGCTGGACCATGCCCCTATGATTTAAGCCGGCATGCCCTAGCTTACATTACACCTATCCAGCTGCACATGATTGCTGTTGATGTCCCCTCTCAGATACCGAGAACAAACCTCACATTGATGCTGCACTCTCTCCTCCCTTGAAGACTTCCCCTGGTACCACAAAATGGCTCCCGTCCTCCCATAGATTGAGGTGACTATACTTGCTCCTCCCTTCCTGGTGGATGACAAGCCCTGGCCACAGTTTAAGGGTAGGTGAACATCTCGGTACTACAAGTCATGACCTCGAGCTAAGGTGGCGAAGCTGCCCAGGGCCACACCGCCCCTCCTCTACTCTAGTAAGTTAGGTGGGATTGGCTGGACAACTCGCGGCCCAATTTGTGTGATGAAGTTGAGTGCGCGTCATCGGTCAAGTCCTGACGTCAGCTTAAAAGGCCGAGATTACGGAGGCGCCTCTCATCGTTCCTTCTCCACGGAAGAAGCGCTCACACGTACCCACGGACTTAGCTCCGCCCGGATCTCACCTCCGACACAGACATGAAGAAAAATCCTCAGTGTTATGAAGAACACAAGAGGCTGTCCTGTAATCTCAGATGTTAAGGAAGAACCGCATGGCTGTCCTGTAAAATCACTCAGTGTTATGAAGAACAGCAATGGCTTGGTCTGTAATCATCAGTTTATATAACTAATTGGTGTCGTGTAAAACCTACAAACCACATCTTAGCATCATTATCATCATTATCGTTTTAATAGTAGTGCAAGGAAATCATTGGTATTTCTTTATTACATAGATAATTTGATTCATAACGATATTGCATTACTCTCCAGTCCAGTCCAATAATCACAGTTTTTTTAACATGATTTAAAAAGCATTTATTCTTGTCCTGTTCGTATACAATAATTTATGATGCATTAAGTCAAACTGGAAAGATCCCTTACCAGTTCTGCCCAACATAAACTAAACCCTTCGCTGGCGTGTGGACCGAAAAAGCATGCCATGAGTGTCAAACGCTCAACGCAATACACTACAATCGTAACGATGTGTTTTATACAGTGGTCTACACTGCAATCATTGACTAAACCAGGCATGTGACATGTCCTGGGGTAAACTAAGGAGGGTCTGAGGGGTGGTGAGACCTGAATGTGAAAGGGAGCTGTGGTTTCGGTGCATTACTCACAGGCACAGCTAGAGGACGAGTGTGAACGAAAAGTGGCCTTTTCTAGTCTTTAGTCCTAGCTGCTTACCTTGCTGAAGCCGTGGGTAGCTGATGCTGTTTCCTCCTGTGGGGGGAGGTAGCGTCAAGATTGGATGAAGCAAGCAAGTATGAATATTACATGAATATGTATAATGTCTGTGTAAGTGAATGTATGTGTATGTATGTGTGAAATGTATAATGACATGTAATTGTTATAATGATGGCTTGTCCTGGGCCGTAATATATATATATATATATATTATATATATTATATAATATATAATATATATATTTTTTTTTTTTTTTTTTTTTTTTAATTTGTCGCTGTCTCCCGCGTTTGCGAGGTAGCGCAAGGAAACAGACGAAAGAAATGGCCCAACCCCCCCCATACACATGTACATACACACGTCCACACACGCAAATATACATACCTACACAGCTTTCCATGGTTTACCCCAGACGCTTCACATGCCTTGATTCAATCCACTGACAGCACGTCAACCCCTGTATACCACATCGCTCCAATTCACTCTATTCCTTGCCCTCCTTTCACCCTCCTGCATGTTCAGGCCCCGATCACACAAAATCCTTTTCACTCCATCTTTCCACCTCCAATTTGGTCTCCCTCTTCTCCTCGTTCCCTCCACCTCCGACACATATATCCTCTTGGTCAATCTTTCCTCACTCATTCTCTCCATGTGCCCAAACCACTTCAAAACACCCTCTTCTGCTCTCTCAACCACGCTCTTTTTATTTCCACACATCTCTCTTACCCTTACGTTACTTACTCGATCAAACCACCTCACACCACACATTGTCCTCAAACATCTCATTTCCAGCACATCCATCCTCCTACGCACAACTCTATCCATAGCCCACGCCTCGCAACCATACAACATTGTTGGAACTACTATTCCTTCAAACATACCCATTTTTGCTTTCCGGGATAATGTTCTCGACTTCCACACATTTTTCAAGGCTCCCAAAATTTTCGCCCCCTCCCCCACCCTATGATCCACTTCCGCTTCCATGGTTCCATCCGCTGACAGATCCACTCCCAGATATCTAAAACACTTCACTTCCTCCAGCCTCTCACCATTCAAACTCACCTCCCAATACTGTGGTTAAGTAGAACTGAATCCTTCTTTTGATTCATGATACAGAGTTTGTCTTCGCCATTTCCTTCTACTGTCATGAATGGATATAATTAGCAGGTTCGTTTGTTAACTCTTAATTAGGTTTATCTATGACTTATATGAATCAGTTTATTATTCTATAACGAGGAATTATCATGAGGTGTGTCCTCGCCTGGCTCTGGTCTCCTGAATGCGTGCTCATCTCCCTGTGATCTTAGCGGCTGAGTAGGTGGTCAGTGTTTGTTAGTTCGTATGTTCCTCCATTCTGCAAGGGTTCAAAACCAGGGGGGATTGAAGGGGGAGGGAAAGGGGCAGGAGCTTGTCCCTCCCAAATCTACATATGACCATTCAAATGTTTCGTCCAGGGTGGCCCAGGAAAGGTCTTGTGACAGAAACAAGAACTGTATATGTTTATATGTAATGTTCTTCTGTTCAGTCGTGTGTATACCTTGCAAGTTTGTATTTCTGTAAACCATGTTGCCAGCACTGACTTGATGATATCCATCACAAGTGTATTACAAAGTCTAATGTGAAGTAGTCATGACAGTTGACCTCGGCCATGATCATGTCTGCTATGATGATAGCATCATTATGTTTTGTCCTTATCTTCATAACTGTATGTCACTTACCAAGATAGCAATAAGCCTCTGCTGTGGTATAATGCACTGTAACACTAGACTATTACACTAGCTTTATGAAATGTGAAGTCTCATCATTCACAGGACCATTTTTCTGTACTTGCTACCTTCTGTTGCTTTAAATGAATACTTTCCAAAAATTACACGAATGTACACTGGAAGTATTGTACACTGGAGGTATTGTACATTGGAGGTATTGTACACTGGAAGTATTGTACACTGGAGGTAATGTACACAGGAGGTATTGTACACTAAATGTAATGTACACTAAATGTAATGTACACTGGAAGTATTGTACACTGGAGGTAATGTACACAGGAGGTATTGTATGCTGGAGGTATTATATACTGGAGGTATTGTACACTGGAGGTATTGTATACTGGAGGTATTGTATACTGGAGGTATTGTACACTGGAGGTATTGTATACTGGAGGTATTGTACACTGGAGGTATTGTATACTGGAGGTATTGTACACTGGAGGTATTGTATACTGGAGGTATTGTATACTGGAGGTATTGTATACTGGAGGTATTGTACACTAGAGGTATTGTACACTGGTGGTAATGTACACTAGAGGAATTGTATACTTTAGGTATTGTACACTAGAGGTATTGTATACTGGAGGTAATGTACACTAGAGGTATTGTATACTGGAGGTATTGTATACTGGAGGTATTGTATACTGGAGGTAAAGTACACTAGAGGTATTGTACACTGGAGGTAATGTACACTAGAGGTATTGTACACTAGAGGTATTGTACACTGGAGGTATTGTATACTGGAGGTATTGTACACTGGAGGTATTGTATACTGGAGGTATTGTACACTAGAGGTATTGTACACTGGAGGTAATGTACACTGGAAGTATTGTACACTGGAGGTATTGTACACTAGAGGTATTGTACACTAGAGGTATTGTACACTGGAGGTAATGTACACTAGAGGTATTGTACACTGGAGGTATTGTACACTAGAGGTATTGTATACTGGAGGTAAAGTACACTAGAGGTATTGTACGCTGGAGTTATATTCACAGTTCTTATGGAAATATCCTCGTTTTTCACAAGTATTTCATCCGACCTGTCACTGCTGTTCCTCTGCTTCTGCGTCATGCGTCATGCAGAGTCTATACACTTCTGCGTCATGCATCATGCAGAGTCTATACACTTCTGCGTCATGCATCATGCAGAGTCTATACACTTCTGCGTCATGCATCATGCAGAGTCTATACACTTCTGCGTCATGCATCATGCAGAGTCTATACACTTCTGCGTCATGCATCATGCAGAGTCTATACACTTCTGCGTCATGCATCATGCAGAGTCTATACACTTCTGCGTCATGCATCATGCAGAGTCTATACACTTCTGCGTCATGCATCATGCAGAGTCTATACACTTCTGCGTCATGCATCATGCAGAGTCTATACACTTCTGCGTCATGCATCATGCAGAGTCTATACACTTCTGCGTCATGCATCATGCAGAGTCTATACACTTCTGCGTCATGCATCATGCAGAGTCTATACACTTCTGCGTCATGCATCATGCAGAGTCTATACACTTCTGCGTCATGCATCATGCAGAGTCTATACACTTCTGCGTCATGCATCATGCAGAGTCTATACACTTCTGCGTCATGCATCATGCAGAGTCTATACACTTCTGCGTCATGCATCATGCAGAGTCTATACACTTCTGCGTCATGCATCATGCAGAGTCTATACACTTCTGCGTCATGCATCATGCAGAGTCTATACACTTCTGCGTCATGCATCATGCAGAGTCTATACACTTCTGCGTCATGCATCATGCAGAGGCTATACACTTCTGCGTCATGCATCATGCAGAGTCTATACACTTCTGCGTCATGCATCATGCAGAGTCTATACACTTCTGCGCCATGCATCATGCAGAGTCTATACACTTCTGCGTCATGCATCATGCAGAGTCTATACACTTCTGCGTCATGCATCATGCAGAGTCTATACACTTCTGCGTCATGCATCATGCAGAGTCTATACACTTCTGCGTCATGCATCATGCAGAGTCTATACACTTGTGTTGCTACATGCATGACGGTCTCTCAGTCAAATAATAACCTTCAAATACCGGTCTAGGAGAAGCATCACCTCCAGCCAGCCTCTCCCATTTGGATTTCACTCAGTGTTGCGTCTCCATTACTGAGGTCCTCTTCCATGATTCCCCTCGTCTGACCGTAAGGTTCTTCCATGTCATTTACGTCAGAGAACATTTGACCAAATATATCACGTGAGAGACACAATTTCCAGGGTTGTCTGCCTCACGAGAGAGACCTAGTCTTCGTGTACGTAAGTCACCCCTACATCCTAACTCTTCTTTGACAGTTGTTCTCGTTTTCTTTCATAGTTTTTTGGACCATCAAACTTTACCAACATTTTAAGTTCAGTGTACTGTATCTGAGTCATCAGAATATGAGCGTTTTATCCAGTTCGTTGTCTCATATAACCGTGACATTTTGTTAAGTAGACAGCTAAAGTAACTGGAAGTTATCCATTTTAAGTAAGATGTTGCTAGGCACGATGATAGGGTAACTAATTAAGACTTGTAGCGGGTATGTGACCATGAAACAAGCTCTTGTTAGTAGTGCTACCCACAATAATCCATGTCAGTGGTACAAGACAATGGTACAGGCAAGTAGTACAAGCCATTGGTGCAGTGCTGCAGTACAAGCCAATGGTACACGCCACTTGTACAGGCCAGCAGTCAAAGTCATTGGTACAGGCCATTGCTAGAAGCTGGTGTTACAGGCAAATAATACGCACCAGTGGTACAAGCCAGTTATACAAACCAGTGGTACAAACCAGTAATACACACCAGTGTTACAAGCCAGTAATACACACCAGTGGTACAAGCCAGTTATACGCACCAGTGGTACAAGCCAGTTATACGCACCAGTGGTACAAACCAGTAATACACACCAGTGGTACAAGCCAGTAATACACACCAGTGGTACAAGCCAGTTATACACACCAGTGGTACAAGCCAGTTATACACACCAGTGGTACAAACCAGTAATACACACCAGTGGTACAAGCCAGTAATACACACCAGTGGTACAAGCCAGTTATACACACCAGTGGTACAAGCCAGTTATACACACCAGTGGTACAAACCAGTAATACACACCAGTGGTACAAGCCAGTTATACACACCAGTGGTACAAGCCAGTTATACACACCAGTGGTACAAGCCAGTTATACACACTAGTGGTACAAACCAGTAATACACACCAGTGGTACAAGCCAGTTATACACACCAGTGGTACAAGCCAGTTATACACACCAGTGGTACAAGCCAGTAATACACACCAGTGGTACAAACCAGTCATACACACCAGTGGTACAAACCAGTTATACACACCAGTGGTACAAGCCAGTCATACACACCAGTGGTACAAATCAGTTATACACACCAGTGGTACAAACCAGTTATACACACCAGTGGTACAAACCAGTTATACACACCAGTGGTACAAACCAGTTATACACACCAGTGGTACAAGCCAGAAGCACAAGCTAGTGATACAAGCCAGAGTGGTACTAGCCAATGGTACAAGCCAGTAGTACAAATTCAATGGTATAAGCCAACAGTACCAGCCAGTGGTACTAGCCAGTTGTAAGTTAACATGAGTAAGGTATGACAAGCAAGGATGAGTATGTTGCTAATGTGCAATATCGTTGTTTGTAGGTCAGGGTGAGTGTTGTGCGAGTCTACACCCAAGTTGATGAGATGGGTGAGTCAGTATAATGGAGTACAAGTTGGTGTGAGTATAATGGAGTACAAGTTGGTGTGAGCATAATGGAATACAAGTTGGTGTGAGAATAATGGAGTACAAACAGTTATGTGCGGCAGAGTCAGCATTTGTGAAGTGGCTTCCACAGCCAAGTGTGAGTGTGATGACTTAAACCAGTGTGAACGTAACGGTACAAACCAGTGTGAGCATCCAGTGTGTGGCGGTACAAGTCAAGGAGTATGTGGCCTTGTGAGCCAGGAGTGAGAGGTAGGCAAGGGTGAGAGTTGGGCACGGGTGAGAGGAGCGAGAGGTGAAAGGTGTAGTAAACAGCGGCTCTGCTCTTCCCCAGCAGCTGTGCAACACGAGCGTGGGCCACGGAAGAGCAAGAACAAGGAGGGGTCTATGGCCGGGCTGGGCATCATCCACGGCGACCACTTCCCCTCACAGGACGCCTCCAAGGTGCCGCCGCTGCTCTTCCCGCCGCCCCCAATGCCATCGCTCAAACCCCACGCGCCTCACATGTTCCCCGAGGGCATCCTGGCGCCCACGCCCATCTTCATGCCCCATGTGCCCACCTCCCAGCATCACGGACTCCTGCACATGCTCTCCTCGGCAGAGAAGCTGCAGGTACGTTCCTCATACCTTCCCCACCACTCATACCTGAACACAGGTCTCGGGCACGTCCCTCACACCTCCCTCACCACTCACACCTAAACACAGGTCTCAGGCACGTCCCTCACACCTCCCCCACCACTCACACCTGAACACAGGTCTCAGGCACGTCCCTCACACCTCCCCCACCACTCACACCTAAACACAGGTCTCAGGCACGTCCCTCACACCTCCCTCACCACTCACACCTGAACACAGGTCTCAGGCACGTCCCTCACACCTCCCCCACCACTCACACCTGAACACAGGTCTCAGGCACGTCCCTCACACCTCCCCCACCACTCACACCTGAACACAGGTCTCAGGCACGTCCCTCACACCTCCCCCACACAGAATGTATGGTTAAGCTTTAGTGACAGGAACAAACGCACACACAATACCTGGAGAATGGGGCAGCAACAGTGAAGTATATGGAAAGAGATAGTTGAGAAGAGGTGATAGCTGGAGAGTTGATATGGAAAGCTACTGATCCCATTCTGGTTAAGATGTTACTGGAGGAGCCACACAAGACCTGCAGGTGATACTCGGGCTGACGAGAATAAAACCTCTGTGGATATGGAACAGCTGCTCACACCTGGAATAATTACGGCACATTTAAGGAGACTTTTTATCATTCATTATGTGGGACTTCCTGGACGGAGAGTAGAATACGGTTATGCCCAATATGTTTATGTTGTAAGACAAACTGGAGCATTTCTGAATCTTCTGGTGGAAAACGAGTGGAATTTAGAAATAGGTATAGAGAGAAATTGGGTTTCTCCACCATTAAGTTTAACCAGACTATTGATTCCCTACTCCACGATGCTTAACAGGTCGGGATTAAGAGAGAGAGAGAGAGAGAGAGAGAGAGAGAGAGAGAGAGAGAGAGAGAGAGAGAGAGAGAGAGAGAGAGAGAGAGAGAGAGAGAGAGAGAGAGAGAGACTGGACACGAATTCACGCAAAGCGGAGATGGATTTACGACAGGGAAATAGCTGACGTCTCAAGCTCTTTATGACGTCACTACAACACTTACAGTGAAACAAAAGACAAAGCAAAAAGAAAAAACGGATTTCTGGATCAGCTGATAAATGTCTTATCAGTTCCATACTACAATATCACAAGTGTTCTTATCTGCTGCACAACTGAGACCAGTGCTATACAGGTCCTGGGACCGAGACCAGACGATACATATGCATGATCTGTTGCCACACAGTACATATGCATGACCTGGTGCCACACAGTACATATTCATGACCTGGTGCCACACAGTACATATCTTGCCAGTGCTGATGGAACACAACATGAAGCCGGTATCCTCCTTATAGTAGTGTTGACTCGTAACAACAACACACATCTTCATGGACCAAGTGTTCCAGACTGCAACTCAGCTGTTGACTCTGACTACAAGTGATCACAGCAAGATGGCGGCAACATCGTCAGTGGACGAAAAGGAATACAGTCTCATACAGGAACTGCTCACTCTGAGGAACTCCATCATTTCCCTGCTCTTGCTTGGAGCGCAGCCTTGAAGCTGTAAACCCTCCATAAAAGGTGTCCTGGGCTACAACGTAGAATTGATATCGCAACGTTAGCTTGTTCAAATGCCTACTTCCGCCTCATACAAATCTTGTGTGTGTGTGTGTGTGTGTGTGTGTGTGTGTGTGTGTGTGTGTGTGTGTGTGTTATTGTGTGTGTGTGTGTGTGTGTGGTAGGCGGTGGTGGGAGGACCTGAGTGAGCCACTACCATTGTCCTCCTCCTACAGAACGGTAAGCTGCCCATCACGGCTGGGTCAGGTGGCGGGCTGTCAGAGGTGGCCGTTTCCCTGCCCCAGGCTCCCTCCCTCCTGCCCTTCGCCCCCTCATGGGAGATCTTCCAGGTGAGTCATGGGGTCGTGCCCTTTGACCTCTCATGGACCATTTCCCAGGTGAGTCCTGAGGACAACACGGAATATATCATAGGCTAAGAACGATATGTTTCAAAGATTAATGACTTCATATAGTGCACTACAATGATGAGGACGAGTTGTTGATGATATGTTGTTATGATGACGACGCAGGGAGGCGCAGCTGTCTCTCATGCACGTCTCTCGTCTTCCACAGGAAACGACGGCGAGGCTTCTCTTCATGATGGTCCGTTGGATCAGGTCCCTCGCCCCCTTCCAGACACTCTCCAGGGCGGACCAGGTTAGTGTAAGGGTGGAGAAAGTCAGGTCAGTCTTAGGGCGGACAGGGTCATTGCGGTACCAGGATAAGGTTAGTGTTGCTTCCTCGCTTCACCTGCACATACTTTGATCAATCTTCTTCCCAACATTGTTATGTTCTTTCCTTTATATTACTTCTCATAAGATCCCGAGATCTGGCTGCTTGCGTGCTTCCGTCATTAGCTCCGCCACGCAACACTTCGCAAGCCACTGCGTCACATAACTGTTGTGTGGCCTCTGGCAACTCGAGGGTGGGTTGTTGTGATATCTGTTTCTTTACCTACACCGCTAAACTTTGCATAAGTTTTGGAATTCTTTACCTTCTCACGTCTTTCCTAACAAATACGATCTGAACCTTTTCTAAAGCAAACTTTCGATATCACAAAACCCCACAGACCAATCTTGGCTCTTTGTTGTACTGCATATCTTTTTTCATGTAGTTCCCAGTCTGGACGACAGCTTCTGTCCGACAATTTACCCTTTAACATGATAAGTAAAATTGGTGTGTGAGAAACTGTTCGTCATATCACAAAAAGAACATAAACAAGAACAAGTCACAAATATTATCTATAAATAAAAATCATCATATTTCAATTTTTCTCCTAGAATAACTTTGATAATCTTCCGGTTTAAGTGGGGGCGACCCTAACTTACGTACACCTTTATTAGTGGCCTGTTGTAGTAAACATGGTATGTAGATATTGCATATATGAATTTCAATTGAGATTTTATAAGTATTCCTACTTATAAGTATTCCTACTTATAAGGAAAGATTATTCATCAACATGACCACAGTAATTCTGAGGACCAAGTTCTTCATCTCCTGGGAGCCAATGATTAATGTCTGTAGCGAGGAACAGCAGCCCAGGTGGACAGGGGCAGCCGGCCTCCTGATGTCTGTGTTTGTGTGTTGGGTGAGGAGTGTGTAGCAGCACTCAGGCTGCTTCACGTGCTCCCCGCACCTACTGACGGTCAACACACACCTGGCTAACCAGGCCCTACATGTGTGCAGGTGTCACACACACCTGGGTTAATGTTGGCTGTGTGTTAGTCATCTTGCGAGGCGGACGGTAAGACCCTTGAGCACGACGGTACGACACTTGAGCACGACGGTACGACACTTGAGCACGACGGTACGACACTTGAGCACGACGGTACGACACTTGAACACGACTGCAGGTCTCTTAACAGCCTGGCCTTTAATTTGAAGTTTAAATCTTGGTTTAAAGACCAGCCCATCATACGCAAGGCTTGTACCGTCTTATTCAAAGAGTTAAGGAAGCGAATCAAGCAAAGTTTTTCTAATTAGAATATTCTGGTGTAGTAATCATCGTAGTCAAACTGTTGTAATTATTGCAATCATACCAGTGTACTCACTGAAATCATACCTAAATCTCAGCCGTAGATTATAGACTTGATTTGTCTTTCAGAATCTCAAAATCTATTGAATATGAATGATTCACATTTGTCCACATCCCTAACATGTGATTATCTATTGTCGATTCATAATTCTTGAGAGTCGCACATAAGAAATGCCGGAGTTATGGAGAGCAGAGTCGCTACTCTCGTGTTCTGCTCAAGGTTTATAGACATAGCATATATTCTTCGTCACTGGGAAATGATGTGTGCACAGATGTGCGCTTCAGGTGCAGACGTTCTAGGTATAATATACTTTCATACTTCTATAAATCTGAATCTCATTCGTCATCCTCTCTCTCCCCTTCTAGTACAGTGGGAAAGATATAAAGGTTAAGATATTGATGGGAGAATGTTGGTGATAAAGGACGTGGGTTGTAAAACATGGAGATAGTATATCAGAGAACTGATTGGAAATGATTGTGAAGGAGACGTATGAGCTGTATAGTAGGGTAGAGGTAAAGAGAGGAAGGAATATGGCAGACGAAGACATGGTACTGCAGCAAGTAGGAAGATCAGTATAGTTCTTAGAGAATATAAAAGCTGAGTACACATGTGGAGGGATGATCCACATGGTAAGGAGAGGAGGTGAAGCTGCTGCGCAGTGGATCTGGCAAGTATGTATGTGGAAGCTTGGTAAGCGGTCAGGCGCCTGGTGACTGCACTGTATATATGCAAGAGGAGTGAAGGTAAATGTAAGAATTAAATATGAATGTCTAACTAACACAGGTGGCAAGATGTATGGTAGTATAGTGAGTAGTATCAGAGTGTAACATGCAGGGAAACATTATGTCCTGGGTAAAGATGTGTTGAACATTAATGGATGTAGAAAGACATTTGATAAAGTTATTGTAACACAGAAGCCTTTAAGAAATTCTGGCTCTATACGGTATGGATGGAAGCCTTCATAATATTGTTAATAGCAATTAAGTTAATGTAGTGAATGTGTGAGAGCAAGTGGAGGATACTAAGAGGGAGTGATTTGCAATATATAAAAGTTCATCAAGGTTGTCTGATGTCATCGTAATTACAATGTTATTACGGACGTAGCGTTGTGTTATGGGATTACCCTGGTGTGGGGCTTGACGAAAGAGAAACACAACGGAAGCTGCCGCTGCTGTATGCAGTTCGTGCTGTGTTGTTAGTGATATCACAGGAAGAATTAGAGAGAATGGTGCAAGGACGTGTGACGATGACAACAGTGGGTGCTGCTATATGTAGTACACGAGTTTCTGGAAGGGATGGGAGATGAGGGAGTAAGATCAATTATCACAGAGGACAACTGGAAGTTGTAGATGAGTTGAGGTGTTTAGATACAATGTTTAGTGAGAATTTTGTTCAAAATCTGAAGTTGAAGAAAGAGACAAAAGGTAGAAAATGAGAGGTTCAAAGAAATTTGTGGTTAATGGGAACGGTAATGGTAGAACGTGTCAGAGATTTGCATGGAGAAGGTGTTCCACCATCGTGTAACCAGAGACCAGGTAGATCATGTGCGTGGTGTAGTTAGGGTCCCCTGTACTGAAGATGGCTGGAGGTTTTGTGGTGTGAACATATCAAGGCCTCTAGCCTTTTCGTGTAACTCATCTGTTTATTTCTGGTACCATCTTATTCACTGCCTTCCTCTCAACCTTCCCCTATTAGTTCTTTGTGCGATTTTACTTGCGGCAGCCAGACTTGAGACGCACATCCTAGTCTTGAACTTATGTACGATATGAACATCTTGAATATTTCCGCATCCTTGGACGGACCTGAATGTATCTTCTTTGTAGGCAGGTGGTGACATTATGCATCCTGTTGGGGACGTATGTGTCCAGGTTGTGACAGTATTTGTATGTGTCCATCTGGTGATAGTATTTGTATGTGTCCATCTGGTGACAGTATTTGTATGTGTCCATCTGGTGACAGTATTTGTATGTGTCCATCTGGTGACAGTATTTGTATGTGTCCATCCGGTGACAGTATGTGTCCAGGTTGTGACAGTATTTGTATGTGTCCATCTGGTGACAGTATGTGTCCAGGTTATGGCAGTATTTGTATGTGTCCATCTGGTGACAGTATGTGTTCAGGTTGTGGCAGTATTTGTATGTGTCCATCTGGTGACAGTATGTGTCCTGGTACTGACGGTGTGTGTCCAGATGGTGATGGTATGTATCAAGATGGTGACATGTGAATCTATATAGTGGCGGTATGTCTTCACGTAGTGATGGAATGTGTCCAGATGATGGTATGTGTCCAGGTGGCACCGATGTGTTTCTAAGTAGTGATGGTGTTCTAGATGAAGATATGTATGCAGGTGGTTTGGGTATGTGTGAAGGTGGTTAGGGTATGTGTGCAGGTGGTGAGGGTATGTGTGCAGTTGGTGAGGGTATGTGTGCAGGTGGTGAGGGATGTGTGCAGGTGGTGAGGGTATGTGTGCAAGTGGTGAGGGTATGTGTGCAAGTGGTGACGGTATATACATTCCTCCTGCACAGTGTGTACTGGTGGAGGAGTCATGGAAGGAACTGTTCTTGGTTCACCTGGCACAGTGGTACCTGCCGCTGGATCTAAGCGCCCTCCTGCAGAGCCCCGCCGCCCACTCCAGGTAACTCACATATTTCACTCTAACTCTCAAGACTTGCGCTTTTTTACCTTGTAACACATTATTTGTTATAGTATACTTCTGAAGCATCATGAGTCTTATAAGTTATACTTCTGAAGCATCATGAGTCTTATAAGTTATACTTCTGAAGCATCACGAGTCTTATAAGTTATACTTCTGAAGCATCATGAGTCTTATAAGTTATACTTCTGAAGCATCATGAGTCTTATAAGTTATACTTCTGAAGCATCACGAGTCTTATAAGTTATACTTCTGAAGCATCATGAGTCTTATAAGTTATACTTCTGAAGCATCATGAGTCTTATAAGTTATACTTCTGAAGCATCATGAGTCTTATAAGTTATACTTCTGAAGCATCATGAGTCTTATAAGTTATACTTCTGAAGCATCATGAGTCTTATAAGTTATACTTCTGAAGCATCACGAGTCTTATAAGTTATACTTCTGAAGCATCATGAGTCTTATAAGTTATACTTCTGAAGCATCATGAGTCTTATAAGTTATACTTCTGAAGCATCACGAGTCTTATAAGTTATACTTCTGAAGCATCATGAGTCTTATAAGTTATACTTCTGAAGCATCATGAGTCTTATAAGTTATACTTCTGAAGCATCATGAGTCTTATAAGTTATACTTCTGAAGCATCATGAGTCTTATAAGTTATACTTCTGAAGCATCATGAGTCTTATAAATTATACTTCTGAAACATCATGAGTCTTATAAGTTATACTTCTGAAGCATCATGAGTCTTATAAGTTATACTTTTGAAGCATCATGAGTCTTATAAGTTATACTTCTGAAGCATCATGAGTCTTATAAGTTATACTTCTGAAGCATCATGAGTCTTATAAGTTATACTTCTGAAGCATCATGAGTCTTATAAGTTATACTTCTGAAGCATCATGAGTCTTATAGGTTATACTTCTGAAACATCATGAGTCTTATAAGTTATACTTCTGAAGCATCATGAGTCTTATAAGTTATACTTCTGAAGCATCATGAGTCTTATAAGTTATACTTCTGAAGCATCATGAGTCTTATAAGTTATACTTCTGAAGCATCATGAATCTTATAAGTTATAATTCTGAAGCATCATGAGTCTTATAAGTTATACTTGTGAAGCTTCACGAATCTTACAAGTTATACTTCTGAAGCATCATCAGTCTTATAAGTTATACTTCTGAAGCATCATCAGTCTTATAAGTTATACTTCTGAAGCATCATGAGTCTCATAAGTTATACTTCTGAAGCATCATGACCCTTATATGTTATACTTCTGAAGCATCATGACCCTTATAACTCATACTTCTGAAGCATCATGACCCTTATATGTTATACTTCTGAAGCATCATTAATCTTATAAGTTATACTTCTGAAGCATCATGAGTTTTATAAGTTGTACTTCTGAAGCATTATGAGTCTTATAAGTTATACTTCTGAAGCATCATGAGTTTTATAAGTTATACTTCTGAAGCATCATGAGTTTTATAAATTATACTTGTGAAGCATCATGAATCTCACAAGTTATACTTCTGAAGCATCATGAGTTTTATAAGCTATACTTCTGAAGCATCATTAGTCTTATAAGTTATATTTCTGAAGCACATGAGTCTTATAAGTTATACTTTTGAAACATCATGAGTCTTTTAAGTTATACGTGTGAAGCATCATGAGTCTTATAAGTTATACTTCCGAAGCAATATGAGTAATTAGTTATACTTCTGACGAATCAGGGGTTTTATAAGTTAAACTTCTGAAGCATCATGAGTCTAGTAAGTTACACTTCTGAATCATCATGAGTCTTATAAGTTATACTTCTGATGCATCATGAGTCTTATAAATTATACTTCTAAAGCCATGAGTCTTATAAGTTATGCTTCTGAAGCATCATAAGTCTTATAAATCATATTTCTGAAGCATTATGAGTCTAATAACTTATACCTCTGAATCATCATGAGTCTTATAATTTATACTTCTGCAGCATCATGAGTCTCATAAATTATACTTTTAAAGCATTTGAGTTTTATAAGTTATATTTCTGAAACATCATGTGTCATAAGTGATACTTGTGAAGCGTCATGAGTCATATAAGTTATACTTCTGAAGTATCACCAGTTTTATGGATACTTTATTTTTCTGAAGAACATGTGTTTTATGAGTTATACCTCCGAAGCATCATGAGTCTTATAAGTTATACTCTGATGTATTTTGGGTTTTGTCATTCATATAAAGCATTATGAGTCTTATAAGTTATTCTTTTGAAGCATCTTGTGTCTTATATGTTATACATCTGAAGAAACATGAGTCTTATGAGTTTTATTTTAGAAGCATCATCTGTTTTACAAATTATTACTCTGAGGCATCATGAGTCTTATAGGTTATACTTCTAAAGGACCATGAGTTTTATCAGCTATATTTCTGAAACATGAGTTTTGTCAGTTATATTTCTAAAGCCTCATGAGTACATAAGTTATACTTTTGAAGCAACATGAGTCTTATAAGATTTTCTTTTGAAGCATTTTGCTTCTTATAAGACAAACCTCTAAAGCATCGTGAGTCTTATGATATATACATCTGAAGCATCATGAATCTTTTAAGTTATTATTCTGAAGCACCATGAGTCTTATGCGTTATCCTTCAGAAGCATCATGAGTCTTATAAGATATACTTCTGAAGGATCACGAGTTTTATAAATCATGTTATATCTCTGAAGAACATGTGTTCTAAAAGTTATACTTTTGAAGCATCATGAATCTTACAACTTATATTTCTGTAGCATCATGAGTTTTATAAGTTATACTTCTGAAGCATCATGAGTCTTATAAGTTATACTTCTAAAGAATCATGAGTCTTATACGTTATACTTCCAAAGCATTATGAGTCATATGAATCATACTTCTGAGTCATCTTGATTCCTATGAATTATTATTCTGAAGAATAATGAGTTTAATAGTTGTACTTCAGAAGCATCATGGGTCTTATAAAATTATACTTCTGAAGCATAATATTTCGTAAGTTATATTTCTGAAATATCATGAGTCTTATAAGTAATACTTCTGAAATATCATGAATCTTATAAGTAATACTTCTAAAGTATCAAGAACTTTAAAAGTTATACATCTGTATCATCATGAGTCTTATCAATCATACTCTGAAGCATAATGAGCTTCATAAGTTTTACTTCTGAAGCATCATAAGTCTTATATGTTGCGTCTGAAATATCATGATTTTCATAGCTTATACTTCTAAAGCCTTACGAGTCTTATGAGTTATCATTCTGAAGCATCATATGTCTTATAAGTTTTAGTTCTAAAGCATCATGAGTTTTATAAGTTATACTTCTGAAGCATCACAAGTTTTATAAGTTATATTTCTGAAGCATCATGAGTTTATAAGTTATACTTCTGGTGCATCATGAGTTGTATAAGTTAAATTTCTGAAGCATCATGACTTTTTAAGTTATACTTCTGATGCATCATGAGTTGTATATAAGCTATACTTCTGAATCATCATGAGTTGCATAAGTTAAATTTCGGAAGCATCATGAGTTTTATTAGTTATTTTTCTGAAGCATCATGAGTTTTATAAGTTACTCTTCTGAAGCATCATGAGTCTTATAAGTCATATTTCTGAAGCATTATGAGTATTATAAGTTATACCTCTGAAGCATCATGAGTTTTATAAGTTATACTTTTGAAACATCATGAGTCTTATAAGTTATACTTCTGAAGCATCATGAGTCTTATAAGTTATACTTCTGAAGCATCATGAGTCTTATAAGTTTTACTTCTGAAGCATCATGAGTCTTATAAGTTATACTTCTGAAGCATCATGAGTCTTATAAGTTATACTTCTGAAGCATCATGAGTTTTATGTTATTCTTCTGAAGCATCACGAGTCTTATAAGTTATATTTCTGAAGCATTGAGTATTATAAGTTATACTTCTGAACCATCATGAGTTTTATAAGTTATTCTTCTGAAGCATCATGAGTCTTATAAGTTATACTTCTGAAGCACCAGGAGTTTTATGTTATACCTCTGAAGCAACATGAGTTTTATAAGTTATACTTCTGAAGCATCATGAGTCTTATAAGTTATATTTCTAAAGCATCATGATTTTCATATTTTATATTCCTGATGCATAAAGAGTGTTATAAGTTAAACTTCTGAAGAATCATGAGGTTTATAATTTCTTACTTCTGAAGCATCATGAGTGTTATAAGTTATACTTCCAAAGCATCATGAGTTTTATAAGTTATTCTTCTGAAGCATCATGAGTCTTATAAGTTATATTTCAGAAGCATCATGAGTCTTATAAGTTATACTTCTGAAGCATTATGAGTTTTATAATTTATATTTCTGGAGCATCATGAGTGTTATAAGTTATACTTCTGAAGCACAAGGAGTTTTATAAGTTATACTTCCGAAGCATCATGAGTTTTGTAAGTTATTCTTCTGAAGCATCATGAGTCTTATAAGTTATAGTTTTGAAGCACCACGAGTTTTATAAGTTATACTTCTGAAGCATTATGAGTTTTATAATTTATATTTCTGAAGCATCATGAGTATTTTAAGTTACACTTCTGAAGCACTAGGAGTTTTATAAGTTATACTTCCGAAGCATCATGAGTTTTATAAGTTATTCTTCTGAAGCATCATGAGTCTTATATAAGTTATATTTCAGAAGCATCGTGAGTCTTATAAGTTATACTTCTGAAGCATTATGAGTTTTATAATTTATATTTCTGAAGCATCATGAGTATTATAAGTTATACTTCCGAAGCACCAGGAGTTTTATAAGTTATACTTCCGAAGCATCATGAGTTTTATAAGTTATTCTTCTGAAGCATGATGAGTCTTATAAGTTATAGTTCTGAAGCACCACGAGTTTTATAAGTTATACTTCTGAAGCATTATGAGTCTTATAGTTTATATTTCTGAAGCATCATGAGTTTCATAATTCATATTCCTCATGCATTAAGAGCGTTATAAGTTATACTTCTGAGGAATCGTGAGGTTTATAAGTTCTTACTTCTGAAGCATCATGAGTGTTATAATCTATACTTCTGAACCATCATGAGTGCTATAAGTTATATATCTGATGCTTCATAAGTGTTGTATGTTGTATTTCTGAAGCATCATGAGTTTTACAAGATATATCATATTTCTGAGGCATCATGACTTTTATAGTTTATTATTCTGAAGCATCGTGGATTTTATAAGTTATATTTCTGAAGCATCGTGAGTTTTATAAGTTATGTACTGAAGCATCATGAGTTGAATAAGAAAGACTGGTGTCTTATGTTGGTGAGGTTGTTTGTGTTGTTATTAATAAGACAAGCTGCTGCGCTGTGTAGTATTGGTGAAGTTGTTTGTGTTGTTATAAGCAAGACAAACTGGAGCGTTGTGTAGTGTTGGTGAGATTGTTTGTGTTGCCATAAGTAAGATGAAATGGAGTGTTGTGTTGGTGAAGTTGTTTGGCTTGTTATAAGTAAGACAGACTGGTGTGTAGTATTGGTGTTTGTGTAGTTATATGTAAGACAGACTGTTGTGTTGTGTAGTGTTGGTGTTTGTGTTGTTATAAGTTAGACAGACTGTTGTGTTGTGTAGTGTTGGTGTTTGTGTTATTATAAGTAAGGCAGACTGGTGTGTAGTTTAGTGTTGGTGTAGTTATAAGTAAGGCAGACTGTTGTGTAGTGTAGTGTTGGTGTTTGTGTTGTTATAAGTTAGACAGACTGTTATGTTGTGTAGTGTTGGTGTTTGTGTTGTTATAAGTTAGACAGACTGTTGTGTTGTGTAGTGTTGGTGTTTGTGTTATTATAAGTAAGGCAGACTGGTGTGTAGTGTAGTGTTGGTGTTTGTGTTATTATAAGTAAGGTAGACTGGTGTGTAGTGTAGTGGTGGTGTTTTTGTGTTGTTATAAGTAAGGTAGACTGGTGTGTAGTGTAGTGGTGGTGTTTGTGTTGTTATAAGTAAGGCAGACTGGTGTGCAGTGTAGTGGTGGTGTTTGTGTTGTTATAAGTAAGGCAGACTGGTGTGTAGTGTAGTGGTGGTGTTTGTGTTATTATAAGTAAGGTAGACTGGTGTGTAGTGTAGTGGTGGTGTTTGTGTTGTTATAATTAAGTAAGGTAGACTGGTTTGTAGTGTAGTGGTGGTGTTTGTGTTGTTATAAGTAAGACAGACTGGTGTGTAGTGTTGTTATAATTAAGGCAGATTGGTGTGTAGTGTAGTGTTGATATAAGTATAATTAAGACAGACTGGTGTGTAGTGTTGTAGTTATAATTAAGACAGACTGGTGTGTAGTGTTGTTGTAGTTATAATTAAGACAGACTGGTGTGTAGTGTTGTAGTTATAATTAAGACAGACAGGTGTGTAGTGTTGTAGTTATAATTAAGACAGACTGGTGTGTAGTGTTGTTGTAGTTATAATTAAGACAGACTGGTGTGTAGTGTTGTAGTTATAATTAAGACAGACTGGTGTGTAGTGTTGTTGTAGTTATAATTAAGACAGACTGGTGTGTAGTGTTGTAGTTATAATTAAGACAGACTGGTGTGTAGTGTTGTAGTTATAATTAAGACAGACAGGTGTGTAGTGTTGTAGTTATAATTAAGACAGACTGGTGTGTAGTGTTGTTGTAGTTATAATTAAGACAGACTGGTGTGTAGTGTTGTTGTAGTTATAATTAAGACAGACAGGTGTGTAGTGTTGTAGTTATAATTAAGACAGACTGGTGTGTAGTGTTGTAGTTATAATTAAGACAGACTGGTGTGTAGTGTAGTGTTGGTATAAGTATAAGTAAGACAGACTGGTGTGTAGTGTAGTGTTGGTATAAGTATAAGTAAGACAGACTGGTGTGTAGTGTAGTGTTGGTGTTTGTGTTGCAGGCTTGGCAGTGATGAGCGGACGGCACTGGAAGTAGCTACTATCCAGGATGTACTACGGCGCTTCAGACACCTCAGTCCAGACAACACCGAGTGTGGCTGCCTCAAGGCAGTCGTCCTCTTCAAGCCCGGTGAGCCCTGGGGCCTGGTGGGTCATGGTGGTGGTGGTGGTGGATCATGGTGATGGTAGATCATGGTGGTAGTGATGGGTTATGGTGATAGTGGTAGGTCATGGTGATGGTGGTGGGTCCTGGTGGTGGTGGGTCTTAATGGTATAATTTTTCTTTGTGTGTCAATATTTAGTAGATACTTGAACTGATAGATCAAAATGCCTCACCTGTATGTGAAGGAACGTATAGCTACAGTCTGTATCAACAGCGCATGACAACATATGAGACGGGGTGCCTAGCTTCCGGGTTCCACCTGTCTCTACTGCCCATGAGAGGGAGGGCTCACAGTAGCAATACCCGCCCGTCTCACGATCTTTCTCTCTCTGATAGACTTGCCTCTTTTTCCAGCCCCTGTACCAACAGCCGTGGTCTCTCTAGCAACCTCTTGTACCTCGCCTAATATATTACTTACTTCTATCTGAGACCGAGCTGTCTGATGATGTCCTCACTTGCTCCTTTCTTATATCCAACTTTCTCATATCCTCCACTCATGATTCCAGCTCAGACGTGGTGCATGTGCCCACTCCAACATCAACACACCTGTGGCTCACCATGAGGACCTTGAGTTCCCAAACTTTGATGTTATTTGGCTCAAGGTCTATCTCTCAACTACCACTGCTTTCCTTTGTTTCGCCTACTGCTCTTCTTATTCTACAAAATCTGTAACTTTCTTCGACTCTCAAAACTCCTACAATGATATCTCTCACCTGCTGGACGAGATCCTTTACCTAAGAGATTTCAACGTTCACCGTAGGGAATGGTTGAACTCCTCCCATACGGATGGGAGGGGATTGGAGCCTTTACGTTCTCCATTATCTATGATCTACAGCAAATTTATCTCCCACCTCACTCATATATCTGTGACCACTCTCCTGATACTCTAGATCCGTTTTTTTTTTTCACCTCTAATCCTTTGCATTATAGCTACACAATCTCTCACCAATTGATTCAACTGACCACACTCTCCTAATTGTATCTCGTTGAACATCTTTCTAGCAGCCCCTTCTTAATGTCAGTATTGGCACCTCAACAAAGCTGATTGGAAATATCTTACGACAATTCTTTTTTTAGCTTTCCTTGATTAGATTCCTGCCTTTCTTGTGGTGATGCTTTTGTCTCCGCAAAACGCATAGCAGAGACTATTCTTGCTTACTCCAAGACGACCTCTTCTTCCAATCAATGGTTCAACCATTCCTGTTCTGAGGCCATTCAGGCAAGGGATTTGGCATAGTGGCCCTGAAAAAAAACTCTCCTTCCTCTGAGTCCCATTCAGCATTTATCACAGCCATAATCACTGCAAGTACGTTATCTGTGAGGCAAAGATTTTTTTTATTCAAAAGGAGTGCGATAACCTCTCTTCGTCATCCACTGATCGGTTTTTCTGGTCTTTTAGTTTGACAACTTCTGTCGCTTTACCTTTCCTTCACTTTTCTGTATACCTTATAACCGAAGCAAGTTTCTTTGATTCTCGTTTCTCCTCCAGTTCTGGCATTCCTCTGTCACGTAGAGCTCCTCTAAATCTCTTTCAGGACTATCAATAAAGTGCTTCTCTTTCTAGACACGACCAAGGCTTCTGGACCTGATGGCATCGATCCCCGTGTGCTGAAAGAGTGTGCCTCCGAACTTGCACCTGTGCTTGCTCGTCTATTCCATTTCTGTTTAAAGACCAGAACTTTCCTTTTGGAAGCTCACATTGTACATCCCATCCCTAAAGAGGATGATCGTTCTAACCCCTCTAACTATCGTTCTGATCCTTTGACTTTTATTGTTTCTAAAGTCCTTTAATCCCTCTTCAACTCACATATCCTCAAAAATATTGACTATCACAGTCTTCTCTCTGATCACCAGTATGGCTTCCGTAAGGCGAGATCCGTTGGTGATATTCTTTCCTGTCTTACAAATGTCTGGTCACCATATCTGAAATATTTTGGGAATCCTGTGTAGCTGACTTTGACATATCCAAAGCTTTCGATTGGATGTGCCATCGGGGTCTCATCTCTAAATCCCCATCTTATACCTTTCCTCCCTCATATTTAGCTTTCTCTCTAGCTGGTGAATGTGATCGGTCAACAGTCGTGCACGTGTTTAACACTAGCTTATTTCTTTATGGTTGAGAGCTATATCATCCGTAGGGGAGAGCTATATCATACATGGTTGAGAGCTATATCATCCGTAGGGGAGAGCTATATCATATATGGTTGAGAGGTATATCATCCGTAGAGGAGAGCTATAACATATATGGTTGAGAGCTATATCATCCGTAGAGGAGAGCTATAACATATATGGTTGAGAGCTATATCATCCGTAGGGGAGAGCTATAACATATATGGTTGAGAGCTATATCATCCGTAGGGGAGAGCTATAACATATATGGTGGAGAGCTATATCATCCGTAGGGGAGAGCTATAACATATATGGTTGAGAGCTATATCATCCGTAGGGGAGAGCTATAACATATATGGTTGAGAGTTATATTTACAACGTTGACAGTAACTGGGATTTACCTCCTGAAACATGACCTTGTGGCAGTTGCAGATACAGTTGTGTATTTTCTCAACGATGAAGAGAAAATTTCTCTCTCTAACTCACACAGTCCACATGCCTCCCTCAGCTGAAGTAAAGCAGTTTTCCAAAAGCTTTCGATAAGTTTACGCATCAAAAGTTACTTGCAAAAAATAAGTCACATGGCACTGTTGGGTTGGACGTGTGTGAATAGTAAATAGTGATACTCAAGCCTTAAAATGATTATGAACGTAACAAGTGGTGTACCACGAGGATCAGCCTTAGGGACCTGTTCTGTTTGTTAATGATATTGATAATTATGGGCTACATCGCAAGATATATAAATTCGCTGATGATACAAAGCTGGGAAATAAATCTACAAATGAACTTAAACATCTACAGCTTCAAGCTGACGTAGACAAACTGATGAGCTGGGCTCATATGTGGCAAATGAATTTTGATAAGTGCAAAGTCTTACATATCGGGAGCAAAAAAGGCAAAGGTAAGCTATGATACGAATTTTGCTGAACTGCAAATGTAAATGAGAAGAAAAGATTTGGACTTAGTAATCTCTGGTGATCTAAAACCAAGTAAGCAGTGCACAGAAGGAGTGAAAAAAGCGAACAATATTCTTGGATTCATGGGAGGTACTTTGGAATTTGAATGCAGGTAAATCATCCTTATTGTTCACAATTCATTGGTTTGTTCAAATCTTGACATTTGTGTTCAGTTATGGTCACACATCCCCACCCCCCCCCCAAAAAAAAAGAAAAATGGAAAGTATGGTGTCGAACTTGGGAAGAAACAAATGCTACGAGATCACATTAAAGGACTGGAATGTATTTAGTTTAGAAAAGAGAAAGTTAAGATGTGATGTAATACAAGTATTGATCATAATGATGTATCAAGTTACATAAGACTTGATTAGTCTGATTATACTCGTAGTAATGCATACAAAGTGATCGTGGCCAAAACATTTACATCATATGGAACCATCTGCTAAGTAGACCAGCTGAAAGCAGTACTATACGGACGTTTAAGAATAATAAACTTGATAAATACTTGGCTTCTAGTCCACGACTTACATTAATGTGCATCATAATGAAAATGATAATCTAAATTTGCAAGTTATTGTGTTAGGATGATATATGTGCCTTCAACTCTTACCACAGTAATGTGTGAGTTTCTGATATCATCCACTACCACAAACAGCATGGAAATGACCCAGCAGTCCACTGTTGTTTGTATTCCTTTGTATCGTCACGTTATAAGTAGGAAGATAACACAAGATGCCAGAGTACATCTTTGTGAAGCCAGACGTGATATGGTGGATGTAACAACTAACTTGGATGTAGAGTAGTTCTGCTCAGGATACATCGACATAAGACTCGTGTAATGATGATAATGTAATGGCTCGAGAAGCTTAACGCCCTTACAGTGTATACACTTAAATGGTCATTTCTGAGCACAAGATGTTAGCCAGGCAGGGCGTTGATTGGCCAGTCCCTGGCGGAACAGCAACTCTTTATAATCACTGGATTTTAGAACCCAACTGATCTGTGTGAAAGTGCTTACACATAATATTATAATTTGAGATTTGTATATGAGCAGCACTCTCCACATGGGAAGGATGGACATGCGGCATATTCAAGGTTATCATAATATATCAGGATTGTCGTCTACTTGTAAGACAATACCACTTGCAACATTTCTCCATATGAAATTTCACTGGTAAATCAATAGCACTTTGATCTTCACCGAATGATTGATAGAAATTGAATATATTAGTGTTTTCGATCAGTAGATAGTTATAATAAATATTTTAAGAGGATGATTAGCAGTTCATTTTTTTACTATGCGTAGTTCTTGTTTGCCTATAGCGCATCTTAAGTTATGCTTAAGACCATTAATAATATCAGAAAGGAACTACAGTAAACTACTTTAGGTTACCATTGCTAATAGCTTGAGGAAGGTCTGTCAAACTTCTCTTTCATATTTCTTTACAACTTTAGTTCTTCGTAGACTTGGGAAGAATTCTTTCTTGTTATTCCTCATGTGTGTGTTGTGTTTATTACTAATGAGGTTTGGCTGTGGCCCGCCAGATGCCAGCGGACTGGTAGACGTGCACCCGGTGGAGATGCTGCAGGACCAAGCCCAATGTATCCTCAGCGACTACATCAGGACGCGCCTGCCACGCCAGCCGACCCGCTTCGGGCGTCTCCTCCTGCTCTTGCCGGGATTGAAGACTGTGCGGGCGTCCACAGTGGAGGGCCTCTTCTTCAAGGATACTGTGGGGGACACACCCATACACAGGCTCGTCCTGGATATGTACACCATGGACAAGACGGACCAGGGCAGCATGTGAGGCTGACGACCCACACTCATGTTCAGGATGTGGCGTACACTCCTGACCCCAGCCTCCTGATATATATATATATATATATATATATATATATATATATATATATATATATATATATATATATATATATATATATATATATATATATATATATATATATATATATATATATATATATATATATATATATATATATATATATATATATATATATATATATATTCCTATGAGTTCACGGGGAAAATGAATACACGATAAGTTCCCAAGTGCACTTTCGTGAAATAATCACATCATCAGGGAAGATACAAGGGAGAAATATAACAGTCAGTTGAGATAAAACGAAGAGACGTAGCTAGGACGCCAGGAACAAAGAATTATAATCTTAATATTAGTGATGGTCTATACAAATTGGATGACTTTATTGTTGATAATATTTGTAAACAATTCACCTTGTCCACATAATAAGTTTATGATACGCTCGTTGTCTGTCTTGGTCAATCGCATGTTTACCAAATGGCGTCCTAGCTACGTTTCTTTGTTGTATATCAACTGACTGTTATATTTCTATCTTGTGTCTTCCCTGATGATGTGATTATTAAACGAAAGTGCACTTGGGAACTTGGGAACTTATCGAGTTTCATTTTCCCCGTGGACTTTTAGGAATATACTTGATCACGCGCAAAATTGTGATCCTTTCCAATATATATATATATATATATATATATATATATATATATATATATATATATATATATATATATATATATATATATATTTCTAAGACATATCAGTAACAATGTTTTAATATGAACAAGTTTGAATATAGTGAATGAAGTCATGTGTACAGTATATTCATCAATGAACCACACCAACGAATGGGATGTCATGCAATGGAGAGAGAGAGAGAGAGAGAGAGAGAGAGAGAGAGAGAGAGAGAGAGAGAGAGAGAGAGAGAGAGAGAGAGAGAGAGAGAGAGAGAGAGAGAGAGAGAGAGAGAGAGAGAGAGAGATTCCATACCAGTTCCTGGAATACCTAGAGAGAGTAAGATAGGTCACTACGTAACAGAATGTAGTGACCTAAGTGACCTCGGCCGTAGTATTGACCAGGGCAGTCGCCTCAGACGTCCAGCAGTCAACAGGGCGCGGGAAGGCTGCCGCTCTCCTTCTGTAGCAGACCATCGTCATCGTAAACAGTGAAAGTATCCGAGCATGAAGTACTTCACATTAACCTCATGCCAGGTACCAACACTGTAGACATTTTAAGGAATTTCACTGACCTGTGAAGGACGTATCCTTAGCTTACAGATATTCAAGATTATTCATAATCTCTAAATTCTTCCGTGTACAAGAGCGAGCAAAGGTAATTATTTAGTTGTGATCCACAGAGATGGTCAAGCGTCTGCCTGTTATGTAGTGTGGGAGTCGGTCAGTAAGGAGGGTCGTGCTCGATGCACCAGTAACACCAGTGGGTGTTGACAACACCTGAGGGTTGGTACGTAGATCACCATCTTTTTTCACTTCTCTCAGACTCATAATCTACTCACCTCTGCCAACACTATGCTCCGCTTCTCCTCCTCCTTCATTCCCAGAATGCTTCTAATATACAGTATGTATTATTGCCAGTTATACTGGAGTAATGTACACAAGATTCGTCAACGAATTAAAACATGACTTACGATGAAGCTACGAACTTAAGTCCTGACTAGTGACGTCATAAGTGTGATGATCTAGTGTCTTGCTTTATCTCGATACAGACAACTTGATACCAGCAAGGCTGGCTGCTCCGGTGTACACACTAGTGCAACTTATCTTCACCAATGGATTTCCTCACAACTATGAACATGAAGAAATGTGGATTCAAGAAATACATGAGTAAAGTTCAAAGAGACATATACTTAAGGACTGATTACAGTTTAGAAGCAAATGATGCGATCAATCCTTGATATTAAGTATATTATAACGAAGAAAGTTATTGTTGTGTTACAACCTTTGTTGTTACCCGTAAGTGATCTATTTATACTTATAACCACCCAGCCCGTCTCGTCTGTCCTCTGCCCCAGGCCTCTCAGAATGTTATGTACGACTGTGTAATGTGAGTGTTGTCTGCCCTGTACAAACTGATGATCATACAATCCTTTGTGATAAGAGGACAACCGATGAAGCTCGTCATATCTCCAGTACTCTTAATGTAACCTGGGACGCCCCAAACCCTAGCGGGCAACATGGGACGGGGTAGCACCTCTCTCTCTCTCTCTCTCTCTCTCTCTCTCTCTCTCTCTCTCTCTCTCTCTCTCTCTCTCTCTCTCTCTCTCTCTCTCTCTCTCTCTCTCTCTCTCTCAGCAATTTCTCCCTAGTGATCAACAGTTACTGATTTCCTATGAATGCTTCGTTCATTCATTCACTTATGAACAATTCAAATATGGATGTAAGGCCAGTGAGGCACCGCCCTCCCTCTGACTGTAAATATTGTAATAACGACCACAACTTACTGAAGCATGGACAAGTTATCTATATTATCTTTTTATATTTATTCTCGCTTTAAGTTTTGAGGAACGACAGAACCTCAGCCAGGAGGAACTCACAGTATCATTCACAAACCAGTCTCACGCAAGGAGCACACTTGCCTTATACGAAAACATTGACACAATCAATACTTGGCATCAGTGAAGCCTTCCTAGAAAGGCTACTTAGAGATACTTCCTGTCACTTCTGGAGACAAATATTTCCTGTTACTGCTGGAGGAATAACTTCTTCCTGCTACTGCTGGAAAGATGATAATTTTCTGCCACTGCTGCAGAGATAACTACTTCCTGTCATTACTGAAGATTACTTCTTGCAGTCACTGCTGGAGATATAACATCCCCTGTCCTCCTAGAGAGATAACTACTTTTTAATCACTATTGGATATATAACTACTTCCTATCCTGCTGGAGAGATAAGTACTTTCTGTCACCGCTGGAAATAAAACTATTTACTGTCACTCCTGGAGAGATAAACTTCCTCCCACCAGTGTTGAAGAGACTGCTCATTTATATTATCGCTGGAGAGATAACTACCTCCCACCACTGCTGGAAAAATACCTACTTCCTGTAACTGCTGGAGAGACAATTGATTCCTATCATTACTGAAGAGATAACTACTACCTGTCACTGTTGGAAAGATAACTATTTCCTGTCACTGTTGGAGGGAAGACCCCTGCCACTGCTTGAGAGAAACTTTCTGTCATTGCAGGAGAGATAAATATTTCCTGTCGCTACTGGAGAGATTACTACTTCCCATCACTGCTGATGTGATGACTAAAATCTGTCGCCACTGGAGAGGGAATTTCTTCCTTTCACTGTTGGATAGATGATTACTTTCTGTCACTGTTGGAGAGATAGCTACTTTATGTAACTGTTGGAGAGATAACTACTTTCTGCCATTGCTGGAGAGATAGTAG
Organism: Panulirus ornatus; assembly: GCF_036320965.1. NCBI lineage: Eukaryota > Metazoa > Arthropoda > Malacostraca > Decapoda > Palinuridae > Panulirus > Panulirus ornatus. The sequence continues at coordinate 59,589,923 of NC_092241.1, forward strand.
TTAATAGCACTACTAGATAGGTAAGGTTGTATTAGAGATAAGTGTGCTGGCTAGCTAGAATATCGTCATGATAATAATGTGTTCTTACATTATTGTCAACAAGGATTACATCTATTTGTATGATAAATTCTATCAAAATCTGAACATTTCTCACAACATTGGCTTCATCCAAGTGTGATGATGATGATAAGGTCAAGTATTATGGAATTAGTTTTTGTGAAGTGCCCAGGCTGGATTGCTGGCAGATTGTTCTGGTTATGTTGTCCGCAGAACACAAAAGTACTTCAATTGTTATAATTCTATCAAACGTAATTTTGATGATGATAATCATTATGACATTAAGTTGGACAGATAGTGTTCCAGGATATAGACATAACTTAAGTCTCAACATGGAAGTCTCCCGGATTATGTCACAAACACGAGTCTGTTTGTAAGAGAGGCATATGTTGATCCTGGCTAGTATATCATGTTGATGCAGCCAGGTGACATAAACATCCATGTTAGGATGAACACTACAGCAGATACATAGCCACTCACATGTTAGGATGAACACTACAGCAGATACATAGCCACTCACATGTTAGGATGAACACTACAGCAGATACATAGCCACTCACATGTTAGGATGAACACTACAGCAGATACATAGCCACTCACATGTTAGGATGAACACTACAGCAGATACATAGCCACTCACATGTTAGGATGAACACTACAGCAGATACATAGCCACTCACATGTTAGGATGAACACTACAGCAGATACATAGCCACTCACATGTTAGGATGAACACTACAGCAGATACATAGCCACTCACATGTTAGGATCAACACTACAGCAGATACATAGCCACTCACATGTTAGGATGAACACTACAGCAGATACATAGCCACTCACATGTTAGGATCAACACTACAGCAGATACATAGCCACTCACATGTTAGGATGAACACTACAGCAGATACATAGCCACTCACATGTTAGGATCAACACTACAGCAGATACACAACATTCGCATATTTCTGGCTCTTTTAGTGTACTCATTATAGTGACGATGGAAAATAACGTCTTTTTCTCCTGGCCAGCAAGGAGGACACACTGAACCTGGCTTGTCTAACATATGTGTGGCACACATGAAGCATCTCAGGCAGTAACCTGTATTTATGTTCTCTTTTCACAGTGATGATGGCACACGCACACACACACACACACACACACACACACACACACACACACACACACACACACACACCAGTGTTACAGGTGATGCTGCTAGGTGTTACAGGTGATGCTGCTAGGTGTTACAGGTGATGCCGCTAGGTGTTACAGGTGATGCTGCTAGGTGTTACAGGTGATGCTGCTAGGTGTTACAGGTGATGCTGCTAGGTGTTACAGATGATGCCGCTAGGTGTTACTGTACCCATATGGTATAGTCTGTGGTTCCCTCTTGGCTCAAGTGTGAGAGAGGCGGTCATGGACGTTATGAACATCCTCTTGTTGTTGACCACTTGCAACTCTTCATGTCAGTTCATGTACGTACATAAATCTCTTGTTTGATTAATTCATCCACCATAAACTTGTTTTCTTCATACCTTCTCCTACACCAAGTGGTACTAACCACTTAATCAGGCTGGGAGGCTGAGCTTGTGGTCAGTAGAGACGATGGTGGTGCCGTGCGCTGTTCCTGCTGGTGTGGAGTGTACACTGGACGGCTGGTATAATGTACAATATGAAGGATCTCAGTAATTTTATGGGTTTTGGAGGTAGTCTGTTGATTTAGTTGTGTACTTCTGTTGATCAGACCAAAGTTAAGTGAATTATTGTGCCAAAGGTGATGTACATAGTAGGTCTTAAGATAGTACAAAAATCTTCGCTGTAATGTCTATCTGCTGACAATAAATGTTGAGATAATTAATTCTCTTTCTATAACCCGAGGATAACATCGTCTTATCTACTGAATCTCATTGGATCAAATCATGGGAATAACAACTTAGTAAAGAAAAGGTTGAGAGGTGATCTTTACCAGGTATTCAAAGTGGTTTAAAGCTTCGATGATATCGACCTAGAGAGCGAGCCACTTATGGTAGGTCTCGCTTGACTCACGCGTAGTAACGAACATAAACTCACGGATCAAGGTTTGACCGGGAATGAAGCGAGGTACGTGTTATCCAGCAGGATCGTTAACGTGTGGATTGATGTGCTGATCAGAGGAATTGAAATCAGTACCACAAATACGTTTCTTTATACGCTTGATGAATATTTAGCTTCCAATCCACATGTGACATTATTTGCGCCTCCGTAGCCACACGATAAGTTTACAGATTTTCCTCATAGTAATCTGTATGTCTTTCGACCCCTGCCACATTAATCCATGAGTTTCTGTTCTCTTCCACTGTCACAGTCTCGTTACCACCCAGTGGTCGGTTGCTGTTTGAGTTCAGTTGTACAATTGTAGGATTACTGAAGGATTACTAGCTTTGTATGTGTTTGTGTCATATACGTCAGTGGATAAAACTTGGTACGACGTATATCATAGCTGAGAGAGAGAGAGAGAGAGAGAGAGAGAGAGAGAGAGAGAGAGAGAGAGAGAGAGAGAGAGAGAGAGAGAGAGAGAGAGAGAGAGAGAGAGAGAGAGAGACCCTGGACATACTTCCATTTGTGCTAGCGTTCGTTCCGTCTGGTTGGTGTCATGAGGTCGACCCAGCAGACCGTGCCGTGCTGCTGATCCTCATGCAGCAGATCAACCAGATGTGCAGCAGAACAAACGGTACCCGATGTAGTTCTTATGGAGCTGATACATCTATGTTGTGGCCAATACAACTCGGTTGGATCCCATGAACTTCCTTGTGACCCAAGATTGTTTGTCTGAACCCGACGAGACTTTCCTTCATCCGTCACAGCTGGTATGTGCCTCATTGGCCTTGCTAGATATCTCGGTGTTAGGCAACTCTGGACGGAACACCTCCCCACTGTCTCACGATTCGGGACATTTTATCATTGTCTATCGAGACGGGACACTTTATCATTGTCTCGCAAGACGAGATAACTCTATAATGACTCTCGAAACGGATCACCTGTTTATTGTTTTGTGAGACAGGACATACATCGCTGTCTCTCCAGGAGGAAGAACTCTATTATGTCTCTTAAGATGGGACACTACTGTCTCGCGAGACGAGACATGTCTATACTGTTTCGCGTGGACGGAAAGTTTACCACTTTCTCGAGAATGGTGATCATTACAATTTCTATGTAGAAGGACATACTATCATCTGCAAAACTGCATACTAAGTTGCACTGTTCTAATCAGATGAAAGTATTTGTCCCTAGATTTAACTCATAGTGAAGATAGTTTACACTAAAGGTTACAATAAAGATGTAGTTTTCACAGTAAAGTCTCTCTCATAAGCAAACTTCTTGTCTCATTAACAATTAGTGTACAACATACTCTCAAATAACATTTGAATAATGTTGCACCAGCAAGGTGCACTTACTCCAGCCGCCATGTACATCATGACAAATTGTCTGTGTCCGGCTGACAGACGCTGTGGTTGGGTTAGCCACCGTCTGCAGCATCTTTACTGTACACCAGTCGAGCCTACGCAGTCCGACGTACTTCTGCTGGATCCGACGCAGGTCTGCTGGATGCAGCCCTGTAGATCCAACGCAGCTGCACCGAACCCGATCACATTGTACTGGATCCGATGCAGCTTAACCGATGCTCGTGAAGTTCTCCCGGGCCTGATGCAGTTATGCCGGACCCGCCTCAACACTATTCGATCTGTCACAATTCAAATGAACCCAAAACAACTCAATCTGAAGTATTTCAGTTTTTCCTAACCCAATAAAAGTCTAGGGAACCTAATGCAACTCATGTGCCGCCGATGCAGCCATAGTGAAGCCAGCACAGCACCAACGAACACAAGCCAGTTCCACTGTACCAGATGTCATGCCACTGTATCCCACACACACACTTTTAGTGAGGTCAGGATAGCTGTACTGGCTGTAGTACACCTCTACAGGACGCGATAGATGCGAGCTGAACGTGATGTAGATAAGCTGTCACCAGGTGTGTGTGCCTGCGGACCTCACCTCATAGGTCTCTTATCTTCCGGAGTTGGGAGGGCAGCTTGCTGCTGCTGCTGCTGCTGCTCTGCTGGCCTGATAACCTCCATTGTCCCCTGCGTTGCTCAGGGTGACCTTTGATGAGAGCAGATACCGCGCTACCTGTCCTCCTGCCTCTTATGGTGACTTTGATGAAGATGATGGCGTTACTATCTTCATCCTGCTAGTGACGCTGATGATGGCGTTACTATCTTCATCCTGCTAGTGACGCTGATGATAGCGTTACTATCTTCGTCCTGCTCAAGTTTCAGTCTTCCTAACTGTGAATGCCACACAGTAAGTGAGAACCATCCATGTCTTCGTGATGATGTCTCACCTGCTGACATACTTCTGTAAAGTTTTGAATGTTCCCAGCATGACGTGTGTGTGTGTGTGTGTGTGTGTGTGTGTGTGTGTATGTGTGTGTGTGTGTGTGTGTGTGTGTGTGTGTGTGTCTGTGTCTGTGTATCTATGGCTGTATGGTTGCAGGCGAGGGGCGCACTGTGACATACAGTGTTGGCTCCCAGATCAGCACAGAGACACAAGCACACACCAGTGTTGACTGTGGAATGATAAGAACACTTGGGCAGCCGACGTCTTCCATAATTAGCCGCCGCCAACCCCTGCCAGGCCCCTGCCAGGCCCCTGCCAGTCGTCAGTCACCGCCAAGGGCGAGCGGTGGGTGGGTGGGTGGGTGGGGATGGTGGGGAGCTCAGCTGCCGCAGGAGTTCCTCAAGAGTGATGTAGCTGGTGGCGACACGTGCCTCACTCCCTCATGCATCTCGAGAAGAAACATATGTGAATATGACACAATATGACCTTCCTCCTACTATCATCATGATCCTCCCACACTTCACTTCCACCTTGTATGACACACACCAGATAATGATGCTATCAGTGTGACGCACACATGAAGGTGACACGTAGCTTTACATGCATCATACATACCGAACCTCTCAATCACCAACCACACGAAGCGTTAGTCAGGTCCTGGTGTGTGTGTGTGTGTGTGTGTGTGTGTGTGTGTGTGTGTGTGTGTCGTTTGTCTGCAATGTATTCTCTGTGTTCCGCTCGCCTGATATTTATTTTTTTTTTGTATTTTCTTTCTTTATTCAACTATACTTTTCTTTTAAGTATACTTTCAGAAATAATCATGTACGTATTAGTGATGTTTCAGTACTTCATATTACAAATGTAAGATCAGGGACAGCAAACACAATGTGTGAAACACAACTGCTGAAGTTGATCAGATGTCTGTAGTATGGTCTACCCGATAGCACATCTCTATGTTCCATCATGTATGTGACGAAGTGATGTAGTGTCCCATCATGTATGTGACGAAGTGACGTAGTGTCCCATCATGTATGTGACGAAGTGATGTAGTGTCCTATCATGTATGTGACGAAGTGACGTAGTGTCCCATCATGTATGTGACGAAGTGATGTAGTGTCCCATCATGTATGTGACGAAGTGATGTAGTGTCGTATCATGTATGTGACGAAGTGACGTAGTGTCCCATCATGTATGTGACGAAGTGATGTAGTGTCCCATCATGTATGTGACGAAGTGATGTAGTGTCCCATCATGTATGTGTGTATTATGTATCGTGTGTCCGTCTATCATTGTATGGTGCACGTAGAAGTGAGATCCGTTGTCAGATGTCCCAACTACTCATCTCTATTGCAATGATTTTGTCCAGGTCAATAGATCCAGTACATGTAGTAGTCCCAGTCATGGTAGTAGATCTCACGCACCATGGTCATGTAGTCTCACGACACTGGTAGTAGTCCCCATCATGTCATAGTTGCTGTAGTAGATCTAGATGGTATATTCTCCATGTCTGTTCACGACAGGTCAATAGATTAGACCATGGTAGTTCCACGATCATGGTCAGTAGATCCCGTACCACTGTCATATCTCACGTACATGGTCATAATCTCAAATGGTCAGTAGATCCAGCATGGTCATACAAGGATAGTTCTACATGAAGCAGTGAACTTCATCTTCCATGTATCTTTAGCAATTTTCTGTCTATAGGTTTTCGATCTAACCGCGCTGAACATTCAAAGCTACACTTTTTGTCCATGGAACATTAAGTTCTGATAAAGCTGTGTGCTGCGAGGAATCCTCTACTATCTTCCAGCCGACTCCTGTCTTCACATCGTAGTCTTGCGTATGCCAACCAATAATTGTTTTGTGACCAGGTCAATCAGGATCTCCATCGTACAGACATCTAGAGGGTCCAGTTCTAGACTACTCACACGCGTACCACTGTGTCCATGAAAAGAATCTCCAGCGCCCACCACTGGTCTATGTAAGTGACATCTACCACGCCATCTCTCCTGGTCAAGGATCACGTCAAGGCGTCACATCTTTCTCCTATGACGTAACACGTGTCATAGATCCAGGCGCCACCATCTGTGTCCTATGATCTACAGTACCACATGTCAATAGATCTCCACCAGCCATCTGTGTCTATATAGAATCTCTAAACGCCAGCCATCTGGCTCCAGGTAGAATCTCCACACGCTCCACATGGTCTGATGATCGTACACGTACATCTAGTCAAAGGCGCTCCAGTCCACTGTGTCCTGATCTCACGTACCACTGGTCATAGTTTCACACCCGCTCACCACTGTTGTCATGATAGATCTACACATACCCAGGCCTCAGATGTTGCTCCGAGACTAACAAGGCACACTGTCAACACCTCACCATCTTTGCTTCGTGATTCTTTCAACAAGTGTCATCTCAGGCCGCCTCCTGACCATTGTTTGCGGAGATCATGTCATTACGAGACTCAACCTGTGACTCTATGACTTTAACAAGCATAACGTCACAGCTTAATCTTTGCCCTCTTGAACATAAAAGAATCATCTACGGGCGTAGTCTTTAGCTGATGAATAGATATGTGACATCATGAGTACAGACCTGCTCCCCACTATGCTTACCTGAGGACGTACACAGTACATCTGAATGCTCAGCCATCTGTTGCTCCTGATGACGTAACAAGTGACATCATACGTCACAGGCCGCCTCCAGCCATCTGTTGCTCCTGATGACGTAACAAGTGACATCATACGTCACAGGCCGCCTCCAGCCATCTGTTGTTCACCTACAACGAAGACATCATCAGCTTTGTTTCCACTGATGTTCTCGCTCGTCGTCCGTCATGATCAACTCGCCATCATGATGAGAGACAGAGCTTGTGGTACACGTGTGTACAGACACAGGAACGCACCACACTCACGGTAGACCGCCATCATGTACATACAAGTCGTAACATTACACTATCCTCACTCGGGTTACCCATGTACTTCAGGGTAACACTACTACACTGTCACACCCTCACTAGGGTGTCGCAATGTCACACCCTCACCAAGGTGTCACAGTCACAGCGTCACTAAGGAGTTACACTGTCACAGGGTCACTAAGGTGTTACATTGAACTCACACATATATTCCGTGATGAGAGAGAGAGAGAGAGAGAGAGAGAGAGAGAGAGAGAGAGAGAGAGAGAGAGAGAGAGAGAGAGAGAGAGAGAGAGAGAGAGAGAGAGAGAGAGAGAGAGAGAGAGAGAGAGAGAGAGAGAGAGAGAGAGAGAGAGACGTAGTAGGAGTATATAAGGCATAACCGAAACACCAAATGCCAAAATAAACTTTTATTCCACGTTTTATTAGTTTTCAAGGTACACAAGGACACACACACACACACACACACACACACACACACACACACACACACACACACACACCTCCTGTGCGTTCAAGCAAGAAGTACAGTTGCAACACAATACGTCCAACAGAACGTAAAGTTTTCTTTTCTTGAGTTGTCCCTCCAACAGTGAGGTATGAAGTATGTACTGATCAAAATAACCTCGTTAATTAGTTAGAGAAAATGATATTGTTATCTAGAGAAAGGATCAACACAGACACTTTGAGAACAGTAACCGTATATAACCATTAGTAGCCGTATACAGCCATTAGTAACCGTATATAACCATCAGTGACCGTATATAACCATCAGTGACCGTATATAACCATCAGTGACCGTATATAACCATCAGTGACCGTATATAACCATCAGTGACCGTATATAACCATCAGTGACCGTATGTAACCATCAGTGACCGTATATAACCATCAGTGACCGTATACAACCATCAGTGACCGTATACAACCATCAGTGACCGTATATAACCATCAGTGACCGTATATAGCCATCAGTGACCGTATACAACCATTAGTAACCGTATATAACCATCGGTACCCGTATATAACCAGTGTGTGCCATGAGTGTATGCGCTTATGTTTCTCGAGTGTTGGATGGAGATGTGGTGGCAGGCCGAGTCGTAGCCAGCATGTGAGGTGTGACCAGATGATGACGCTGAAACATGTATGAGAGATGACGGCAGAGTTTGTCACTGCTCGCTCATCCTACCGTCTCTGCAGGTTCTGAAGCAACAACTCTTGCTCTCCAGTTTTACTCTCTTCGCATGTTGCTGTTTAACCCATATAATCCATAAATGTTCTCTTATGTACATACCAACCTCGTAGGAATGGCTGTGTTATCATATCTCACAGTCATCTCTCACTGTAAACAAACGTGGACACACGTATCCTACGTGAGGAAGGTCATGGTGGTGTCCCGGGGTCATCCACACAGAAAACAGACCAAAGATAAATCTTTGATGAGACATTATTGAACCGTTAGGAAAATTCTCAGCATCCTTAAAGGTACGTGAGCCTTGCTGGTACGACACAGCCAGGTAATTCTTGCTACTGGTGACCACTATCACCCACATCGCCCAGACACGTGTCCTGAGCCACATATGAAGGCAACTGTCACTGCTCTACATTATCTTGACCACAGTGGAGTTAGGAACCATGTCGGTCACCTGTACCTGTACCACTAGAGTTGGTGAAACTTCCCCAACTGTACTTTCTTTTGTACTGATTGTAGAACATACTGGTAACATTTGCTGCAGCCCATGTATGACATATTTTTGGTGAGAATGTTTATGTGATTATTGATGTAGGAGACAGGAAGATGTGTGTGACTGGGGTGTGGCCAATAGTTCGTATGTTGGGAAACATTTCAAAGTTGTGTTAGTCATCAGAGTTCTATATTTGTTTTAACAAGTTACGAATTATTGATAAACTAAACCTGCTCGTCTAATATTTTTCTGTTGACCTTCCCTAATGAATAGCTCTCTCTACGGACAATTTCTCATCTATCACACATTTTTGGCACAGATAATTTGTGTCTGGTGTTAACACTATGACTGTCTATCTCAAATCGATTTCTGTGTCTCAAAAATGGCGATGTTTTCTCATTGATTCAAAGATTTTATCTTTTCATTTCATATAATCATTTCTTAAACCTCTTGTTGTTCCTGGAAACCTGGAGAACAATAAAAGATATACATAGAAAATGTGAGGCAAATCACTGGCTTAACATACTTCATTTTGGTGATAAGATCAATGTTGACAATAATGACATTGTTACGAATAAACTCCAAATACAGTCTCCTCACATGTGTGTAGCGACTGTATCATCAGATGTATGTAATGACTGTATGTATCATCAGATATATGTAATGACTGTATGTATCATCAGATGTATGTAATGACTGTATGTATCATCAGATGTATGTAATGACTGTATGTATCATCAGATGTATGTAATGACTGTATGTATCATCAGATGTATGTAATGACTGTATGTATCATCAGATGTATGTAATGACTGTATGTATCATCAGATGTATGTAATGACTGTATGTATCATCAGATATATGTAATGACTGTATGTATCATCAGATGTAATGACTGTATGTATCATCAGATGTATGTAATGACTGTATGTATCATCAGATGTATGTAATGATTGTGTGTATCATCAGATGTATGTAGTGACTGTATCCTCGAGTGTATGTAGTGACTGTACCACATCATTATGATGTACCCCACATAGCTGTGGATGTGCTGTAATTTGGCTTGTTTTTCCTGAAGTTTTGCTGAGGTATTGATGTGTGGTTGACTGGTGAAGTGCCTCACACTGGCTCAGGTAAACGTCATAATAGAGAACAAATGTTTGTTGTTACTCAGTAAGATCCCTCACCTCACTACGTGTGATATATTCATCCCTCACCTCACTACGTGTGATATATTCATCCCTCACCTCACTACGTGTGATATATTCATCCCTCACCTCACTACGTGTGATATATTCATCCCTCACCTCACTACGTGTGATATATTCATCCCTCACCTCACTACGTGTGATATATTCATCCCTCACCTCACTACGTGTGATATATTCATCCCTCACCTCACTACGTGTGATATATTCATCCCTCACCTCACTACGTGTGATATATTCATCCCTCACCTCACTACGTGTGATATATTCATCCCTCACCTCACTACGTGTGATATATTCATCCCTCACCTCACTACGTGTGATATATTCATCCCTCACCTCACTACGTGTGATATATTCATCCCTCACCTCACTACGTGTGATATATTCATCCCTCACCTCACTACGTGTGATATATTCATCCCTCACCTCACTACGTGTGATATATTCATCCCTCACCTCACTACGTGTGATATATTCATCCCTCACCTCACTACGTGTGATATATTCATCCCTCCGTGAGGAGGATTAAGGCCACCTTGACAGGAGAGATGGTGAATGGCATCTGCTGGTAACTGATGACAAATTTTGATGAGGCCAGGACTCACATTTTGGTTATGCCTGAATGTAAAAGTTGTTGATAACTTCAGCCAGGTATGGACCATTGCCTCTACAACACTCTCGCCTCTGACATGATTTCGCTGTGCCAGAGAACGTCTTGGCTCACCTACAGTGCGTCTGGTAGTCAGGGTTCTGCTTCCAACACAACGTATTATTCCTGTGTTGTATCATTATTATCAATGTCTGGTTTCTGCCATACAGTTTTCTTGTGTTGAACATGACTCTCCCCTCATTGACTCACTCTGGCACACCACACAATCCCTCCTCAACATATGTGACGAAAGTATAGAGTCGAAGTCATCTACCGACGTTTTCAAAAAGCATTCGATGAAGTTCTACATCAAAGAGTTTAAAACTATCACAAGGCGTTGATGGGTTCTACTTCAGTGGGAGAAAACTGATTAACTGGACGTAAACAAGTAGTTATGGTTAATGATTGGTCAGGCCTCAGAAAGGTTACGCGCCTTAGGACAGATTCTTTTGCTCATACATATCAATGATATTGATAATGATGGGCTACATCGCAAGATATATAAATTCGCTGATGATACAAAGCTGGGAAATAAATCTACAAATGAACTTAAACATCTACAGCTTCAAGCTGACGTAGACAAACTGATGAGCTGGGCTCATATGTGGCAAATGAATTTTGATAAGTGCAAAGTCTTACATATCGGGAGCAAAAAAGGCAAAGGTAAGCTATGATACGAATTTTGCTGAACTGCAAATGTAAATGAGAAGAAAAGATTTGGACTTAGTAATCTCTGGTGATCTAAAACCAAGTAAGCAGTGCACAGAAGGAGTGAAAAAAGCGAACAATATTCTTGGATTCATGGGAGGTACTTTGGAATTTGAATGCAGGTAAATCATCCTTATTGTTTAAACTAAAACACTTGAATATTGTGTTCAGCTTTGGTTACCATAAAAGATATAGACACATTGGAGAGAAAGCAGCGTTAAGCGGAGAAACAAATCCTACGAGAGCAAATTAAACAACTTGAATCTATAAATGTTACAGAAAAGAAGGTTAGAAGGTGATCTAATGCAAGTATTCAAAATGATCAACGTGTTACGTACCTGACCCCTTCGTTAAGGGTGTGTAATCAGCCCGTAGGCCCGTAAGACAAAACTCTGAAGAAATGGTTTCTGTTAACAGAGAGATCTGAGCTAGACACAGATTCCCTTACCATCTGGCTAACATCTCCTGACACCTGACGGACGCTTGATGCAATCACTTTCGACTTAGCTGTGGTTTAAATACCAAAAGCAGATCAATAAAAATATCTTAAATATATTCCAATCATCAAAATAAACCTGTGGTCTCTGAACATATAACAATTTGCTGTAAATACAAGGCTCTCGCTCTAAATCTGACTTGGTCAGTCGTAGGCAAAGATACTGGCTTCATTATGACCAAGATGTATAACATTATACATGTGCCAGACTAGCTTCGTACAACACCTCAACAAAAACCTCAGAGAGAGAGAGAGAGAGAGAGAGAGAGAGAGAGAGAGAGAGAGAGAGAGAGAGAGAGAGAGAGAGAGAGAGAGAGAGAGAGAGAGAGAGAGAGAGAGAGAGAGAGAGAAATTAACAAACAAGCATTCCAATACGTTTTTCTATCCTTGTATACAAGTATTTTCTATTGATTTCTTTTATATTCTATATGTTTCCTAGTCTCCCAAAAATTGTAAAAATAGTAATCATAGACAAATGAAAAAAATTACGTTTTAGCTTACAAGGATCAGACTTTTCAAAAGAGCATAATGTACTTAATGTAAGAAATTTGAACAAAATATAATGGGTGACTGAAACAATATTGGTGAAGAGGTAAGATAACTAACATCTCCCTCGCAAGAGAGGCATGAGTCAGCCAGTACAACGTTGACTCATGACTAACTAATATACAAGACATCAGTTATAACATTTTCCTTTCCTCTCATATGTTTGATAATCAAATTATAATCTTGTAACAAAATACTCCACCAGGTTAAACGTTGGTTTACATTTTCCATCTTATGCAAAAATGCTTCAAAGGAATTGTCATCCGTAAGCACTTGGCTCGACCTTCCTGCTTCTCTCAAATAAACATCAAAATGGTTTAAATTTGATATCAATGCCAATGTTTACTTCTCAATAGTACTCTAGTTTTTTCTGATATGAAGGAAACTTCTTTGAAAATTAAGACTGAAAAATCAATATATTTCTCTTGCATTAGAACTCTGCCAGGTCCACAATCGCGAACATCTATATACAATTTAGAAGGGCTATTATCCAAATTTGAAGTAGACAGTATGGGTGCACGTACAACTATCTGTTTCAGTTTGTTAGAGTTTCATCATAATGATCACTCTGCACAAATCTGACACTACTAAGTTGGTTCATGGTAAAGCAATGATCGAAAAGTTCATATAAAAGCTACGATGATAATAACCTGCTATACCAAGAAATCTCAGTCATTTTACCCTATTTGTAGGTGATGGAAATTCAACAATACTTTCCACCTTAGCAGTGATTGGTTGGACACATCCCTGGCCAACAACATAACCTAGATATTCTATAGTTGCTCTAGCAAATATATTTTTGCCAGGGCTTACAGTTAAATTTGTTTAGACCAATTTGTTATAGCTTTTTGATACAGTACAACAGTATACATAGAACAATCGTTAACATCATACAATACTTGATTTACTAATCTTTGGGAAGTACTACCACTGTTTTTCATATCAAACACCAACACTAGACTGATACAAGCCATCCATAGTTACAAACACAGAAAATTCTTTTGCTCTTTCAGTCAAAGGTACTTCCCAATAGACTTTCAATAAGTCTAACTTAGTTACAAATTTACCATCTTGTATCTGATCAATACAAACATCTACAATAGGATATAAGTCAGCTTTAGTGATCTTATATATCTTTCTGAAATCAAGACAAAATCTGTGGGAAATACCATCAGGTGTAGTCACCATCACAAGAGATCAACTCCACGTGCTGTTACTTTTTTCAGTTAGCATATACTGTCCAGCATATACTGTCCAGCATATACTGTCTAGCATATACTGTCCAGCATATACTGTGCTTCTTGTCCCATTATCTCCCTCACCTTAGGATCACTATATATGAGTGTTGGTTACTGGGTGTTGCATTGTCAACCTCGACATCATGGCGAAATACATCAGTTCTCTTACGAACATCAGAAAACAAAGGCCTAAACTCATTCATCATTTGTTTGCTTTCACCTTCTCTCTCAGTTTCTAAGTGATTATAGTTCTTTTCCAAGTTACTGAACACATTTGAATTATTTAACAGTTTATCTTCACATCTCCGCAACTTTACATTTTCACTTTCATCTATGATCAGACCCGACATGTTCGTACCATCATGATCCTTTACAGAATTTCTATCATTATAGGTTCTTGTAATATTTGCGAGACACAGTTGGTTTGGCTTGAGTCTTTCTGAAGTATTTACGATATAGTTCAATTCACTCACTTTTTTCTCCATTCCTCAGGGGCGGCAGTATCTTGCTCTCATCTTGTTTGTGGTAATGATACCAACATTTAATCACCTGGTTTGAACTCTCTGCTTCTAGATTTCTTGTCATACCATACTTTCTTATCCTCCAGACACTTTCACATTTTCTGCAGCAATCTCTCTAGCCCTACACAATCTGTTTCTAAAATCTGATACATACTTCAGTAATCCAACACTTGGTGAGTAGCCCAGACCGTGCTCCAAAGAACCTTACCCCGTGATAACGGAGTCTGCCCTTCCTCTAGCACTGTGGCAGCGGCGAGGGAGTCACAGATTGACACATGTGAGGGAGGAAGAGATGGTGAACCCTGGAGCGGTGCGGAGGAGCAAGAAGAAAAGCAGGGGACAACTCCCCAGTGGCTCGAGATGAGGCTGAGGAACGAGCAATTAATGTCGTAGTTCCGAGTATAACTAATATCAGGGTGAAGTACTGGTGTCAGGGTGAAGTACTGGTGTTAGGGTGAAGTACTGGTGTCAGGGTGAAGTACTGGTGTCAGGGTGAAGTACTGGTGTTAGGGTGAAGTACTGGTGTTAGGGTGAAGCACTGGTGTCAGGGTGAAGTACTGGTGTTAGGGTGAAGTACTGGTGTCAGGGTGAAGTACTGGTGTCAGGGTGAAGTACTGGTGTCAGGGTGAAGTACTGGTGTTAGGGTGAAGTACTGGTGTTAGGGTGAAGTACTGGTGTCAGGGTGAAGTACTGGTGTTAGGGTGAAGTACTGGTGTCAGGGTGAAGTACTGGTGTCAGGGTGAAGTACTGGTGTTAGGGTGAAGTACTGGTGTCAGGGTGAAGTACTGGTGTCAGGGTGAAGTACTGGTGTTAGGGTGAAGTACTGGTGTCAGGGTGAAGTACTGGTGTTAGGGTGAAGTACTGGTGTTAGGGTGAAGTACTGGTGTCAGGGTGAAGTACTGGTGTTAGGGTGAAGTACTGGTGTTAGGGTGAAGTACTGGTGTTAGGGTGAAGTACTGGTGTTAGGGTGAAGTACTGGTGTCAGGGTGAAGTACTGGTGTTAGGGTGAAGTACTGGTGTCAGGGTGAAGTACTGGTGTCAGGGTGAAGTACTGGTGTTAGGGTGAAGTACTGGTGTCAGGGTGAAGTACTGGTGTTAGGGTGAAGTACTGGTGTCAGGGTGAAGTACTGGTGTCAGGGTGAAGTACTGGTGTCAGGGTGAAGTACTGGTGTCAGGGTGAAGTACTGGTGTTAGGGTGAAGTACTGGTGTTAGGGTGAAGTACTGGTGTTAGGGTGAAGTACTGGTGTTAGGGTGAAGTACTGGTGTCAGGGTGAAGTACTGGTGTCAGGGTGAAGTACTGGTGTCAGGGTGAAACACTGGTGTTAGGGTGAAGCACTGGTGTCAGGGTGAAGCACTACTGTTAGGGTAAAGTACTGGTGTTAGGGTGAAGTACTGGTGTCAGGGTGAAGTACTGGCGTCAGGGTGAAGTACTGGTGTTAGGGTGAAGTACTGGTGTTAGGGTGAAGTACTGGTGTTAGGGTGAAGTACTGGTGTCAGGGTGAAGCACTGGTGTTAGGGTGAAGTACTGGTGTCAGGGTGAAGCACTGGTGTTAGGGTGAAGTACTGGTGTCAGGGTGAAGTACTGGTGTTAGGGTGAAGTACTGGTGTCAGGGTGAAGCACTAGTGTTAGGGTGAAGTACTGGTGTCAGGGTGAAGTACTGGTGTCAGGGTGAAGCACTAGTGTCAGGGTGAAGTACTGGTGTTAGGGTGAAGTACTGGTGTCAGGGTGAAGCACTAGTGTCAGGGTGAAGTACTGGTGTTAGGGTGAAGTACTGGTGTCAGGGTGAAGCACTAGTGTTAGGGTGAAGTACTGGTGTCAGGGTGAAACACTGGTGTTAGGGTGAAGTACTGGTGTCAGGGTGAAACACTGGTGTTAGGGTGAAGTACTGGTGTCAGGGTGAAGCACTACTGTTAGGGTAAAGTACTGGTGTTAGGGTGAAGTACTGGTGTCAGGGTGAAGCATTGGTGTTAGGGTGAAGCACTAATGAATGACAGATCCATCTAGGCAGGTGATGTTCAATAGACGTATAATCTTGCTCCTATACTTGTGTCTGTGCCACCAAGCTACACAACCCGTATGTATGAACATCAAGAACCCCTGGAATCTTCAAGTATGTTGCCTGCAGTGGGATGGTCTATTTTGTTGATGTGTTAGCGAGGCAAGGGGTACTACATGGATGTGGAGGTGTTGCAGGAGTACGACGTGGGTATGGTGTTGTTTCAGGGGTGTTACGTGGGTGTGGAGGTGTTGCAGGGGTGCTACATGGGTGTAGTGGTGGTGGAGGGGTACTATATGGGTATGGTGGTGTTGCAGGGGTGCTACGTGGGTGTGGTGATGTTGCAAGGGTGTTACGTGGGTGTGGGGGTGGTGAAGAGGTGCTACGTGGGAGTGGTGTTGTTTCAGGGGTGCTATATGGATGTGATGTTGTTTCAGGGGTGCTACGTGGGTGTGGTGGTGTTGCAGGGGTGCTACGTGGGTGTGGTGGTGTTACAAGGGTGCTACATGGGTGTGGTGGTGTTGCAAGGGTGCTAGGTGGGTGTGGTGATGGTGGAGGGGTGCTACGTGGGTATGGTGTTGTTTCAGGGGTGTTACGTGGTTGTGGTGGTGTTGCAGGGGTGCTTCGTAGGTGTGATGGTGATGGAGGGGTGCTACGTGGGTCTGGTGGTATTACAGGGGTGCTACGTGGGTGTGGTGGTGTTGCAGGGGTGCTACGTGGGTGCGGTGGTGTGGGAGGAAATGGTACAAGGGTGTGGTGGTGTGGGAGGGAATGGTACAAGGATGTGGTGGTGTGGGAGGAAATGGTACAAGGGTGTGGTGGTGTGGGACTGGAATGGTACAGGGGTGTGGTGGTGTGGGAGGAAATGGTACAAGGGTGTGGTGGTGTGGGAGGAAATGGTACAAGGGTGTGGTGGTGTGGGAGGGAATGGTACAGGGGTGTGGTGGTGTAGGAGGGGATGGTAAGTGGGTGCTGGTTGGTACGTGGGTGTTGTGGCATGGTAGGGGTTGGTATATCGGTGCTGGGTAGTACATGGGTATTGTGGCGTGGGTGGGGATGGTACATGGGTATTGGTGTTGTGGCGTGGGAGGGGATGGTACATGGGTGTGGTGGTGTGGAAGAGGGTGGGGCGTGTGTCTGGTTATGTGAAAGGGGCGCTACATGGGTATGGTGGCGTGGGAGGGGATGGTGCGGTGGTAATGAGGTGTGGGAGGGGTGGTGTGTGGGCATGGTGGCGTGGGAGGGCAGCCGGGAGGAAGTAGTGCTAAAAATACGTCCTTCCTGAGCCTGCACGCCTGAGCCCCCATGCCTGCTGGCCCCGGAGCGCGCGCCTGTGTGGCGTGTATGACGAGATCTGTTTAATGGTATGGTGAGGTACCTGTAGCGAGAGGTTGCCAACATACAGAGAACCTATACACAAGATCAAGAGTGGGGTTGTGGAACTAGGAATGGCAGTGATAAACCCACAAGTGTTGTACAAATCCTGAGGGAAAGGTTGATATCCATCTGGTATTAATGTTGTAGTACATGGGAAAAACAGATAATAGGAGATCTAATGGTCTATAATGAGGTTATCTGTTAGAACAGATGTAAATATAGTGGCAGAACTAGGATAGCAAAGCAGAAAGCACTTCTCCTCCCACCTCTCCCTCTGGTTCAATTGCTGGCAGGAAAGACATGAGAAGATAATGCAACATTGCAGCGCGTCAAGATACTGCTATGGAGATTCTATAGGAAAGTTTGGATTGGAAAAAGTTCTCCCTCAGTTTGATGAGAACTGCTGAACCTGAAGAGAAAACACATCAGTAATAATGTACTTTCCTCACCGATGACAGATACTAGTGAAGTACCTATATAGTCAGCCTCGGTTTAGATCGGGTATCTATAGTGTTTGTGTTTTTTTACTTCGGGAAGTAATCTATTCAATCCTCCATCACTCTGTATGTGAAAAACCTTTTCCCAAATTGCGATTACATTTCCTTCTCATTATCATCATTATTTCAGGTCAGTGACTCTCTGTTTAAGGTGAAGAAAATTTTGTATGATATGTGATTGAAATGAATTTTTAGTATTTTGAAAACTATCAAGTCACATCGAAGTCTTCTGAAATTTACAGAGAATCAAGCCTGTTCTCTGTCTTTCTCAAGCCAACTCATGTAAACATGTCAATCTGGCTCCTCCCTTCATCTAGCCTGGCTCCTCCCTTCATCTAGCCTGGCTCCTCCCTTCATCTAGCCTGGCTCCTCACTTCATCTAACCTGGTTTCTCCCTTCATCTAGCCTGGCTCCTCCCTTCATCTAGCCTGACTCCTCCCTTCATCTAGCCTGGCTCCTCCCTTCATCTAGCCTAACTCCTCCCTTCATCTAGCCTGGCTCCTCCCTTCATCTAGCCTGACTCCTCCCTTCATCTACCCTGGCTCCTCCCTTCATCTAGCCTGACTCCTCCCTTCATCTAGCCTGGCTCCTCCCTTCATCTACCCTGGCTCCTCCCTTCATCTACCCTGGCTCCTCCCTTCATCTACCCTGGCTCCTCCCTTCATCTAGCCTGGCTCCTCCCTTCATCTAGCCTAGCTCCTCACTTCATCTAACCTGGTTTCTCCCTTCATCTACCCTGGCTCCTCCCTTCATCTAACCTAGCTTCTCCCTTCATCTACCCTGGCTTCTCCCTTCATCTAGCCTGGCTCCTCCCTTCATCTGGCCTGGCTCCTCCCTTCATCTACCCTGGCTCCTCCCTTCATCTAACCTGGCTCCTCCCTTCATCTGGCCTGGCTCCTTCCTTCATCTAGCCTGGCTCCTCCCTTCATCTGGCCTGGCTCCTCCCTTCATCTAGCCTGGCTCCTCACTTCATCTAACCTGGTTTCTCCCTTCATCTAGCCTGGCTCCTCCCTTCATCTAGCCTGACTCCTCCCTTCATCTAGCCTGGCTCCTCCCTTCATCTAGCCTAACTCCTCCCTTCATCTAGCCTGGCTCCTCCCTTCATCTAGCCTGACTCCTCCCTTCATCTACCCTGGCTCCTCCCTTCATCTAGCCTGACTCCTCCCTTCATCTAGCCTGGCTCCTCCCTTCATCTACCCTGGCTCCTCCCTTCATCTACCCTGGCTCCTCCCTTCATCTACCCTGGCTCCTCCCTTCATCTAGCCTGGCTCCTCCCTTCATCTAGCCTAGCTCCTCACTTCATCTAACCTGGTTTCTCCCTTCATCTACCCTGGCTCCTCCCTTCATCTAACCTAGCTTCTCCCTTCATCTACCCTGGCTTCTCCCTTCATCTAGCCTGGCTCCTCCCTTCATCTGGCCTGGCTCCTCCCTTCATCTACCCTGGCTCCTCCCTTCATCTAACCTGGCTCCTCCCTTCATCTGGCCTGGCTCCTTCCTTCATCTAGCCTGGCTCCTCCCTTCATCTGGCCTGGCTCCTCCCTTCATCTAGCCTGGCTCCTCCCTCCATCTGGCCTGGCTCCTCCCTTCATCAAGCCTGGCTCCTCCCTTCATCTGGCCTGGCTCCTCCCTTCATCTAGCCTGACTCCTCCCTTCATCTAGCCTGACTCCTCCCTTCAACTAGCCTGGCTCCCCCTTCATCTAGCCTGACTCCTCCCTTCATCTAGCCTGACTCCTCCCTTCATCTAGCCTGGCTCCTCCCTTCATCTACCCTGACTCCTCCCTTCATCTGGCCTGGCTCCTCCCTTCATCTAGCCTGACTCCTCCCTTCATCTGGCCTGGCTCCTCCCTTCATCTAGCCTGACTCCTCCCTTCATCTGGCCTGGCTCCTCCCTTCATCTAGCCTGACTCCTCCCTTCATCTAGCCTGGCTCCTCCCTTCATCTAGCCTGACTCCTCCCTTCATCTAGCCTGGCTCCTCCCTTCATCTAGCCTGGCTCCTCCCTTCATCTAGCCTGACTCCTCCCTTCATCTAGCCTGGCTCCTCCCTTCATCTAGCCTGGCTCCTCCCTTCATCTAGCCTGACTCCTCCCTTCATCTAGCCTGGCTCCTCCCTTCATCTAGCCTGACTCCTCCCTTCATCTGGCCTGACTCCTCCCTTCATCTGGCCTGACTCCTCCCTTCATGCAATCATATCACTCTCTGTATCAGAGTTAGCCACCTGCTCAGTGTCAGTATATTCTGTAACTGTAGCCCAAAATGTAATGTACCTTTGACATATACTTCTATCAGTGTTGCGTCCTGTTCCAAACACACACCTTAGTGTTTAAGTAATTTGTTTGTGTTCACATGGTAATGTGAGCGTTAACAAGATGTTCTCTGCAATATTTGTATGACATATCATAAACTTTACTTTGTATTACACACATATTGTTACCTATGTTGTTGTCACCATCTTGTAACTATATATCATGGTGTATCTAGGACCTCCTCTCTCCTGACGTGAGGGGGTCCCCTTTGGGTTCGTGGGCCCCACTTGGGCCACCTCTCTCTCTCTCTCTCTCTCTCTCTCTCTCTCTCTCTCTCTCTCTCTCTCTGGTCGGTGTACTGTCCTACGCTTTATCTTACGTCTTCCTAACCTGGATATTTGCTCTTCATCCAAACTCTCCATTAAAGTCTCTGTCTGTGTTTAACCTTCATAATAGATATTCAAAAATTAAAATGGTTGGGATGGGATTGTTCTTACAGCGGTGTGTACCAGCTGGGATGATGTTGACAATGGTTGGGATGGGACTGTCGTTGTCTTGAATTAAGTCACTATTTTCTGTGAGTAATAGACCAACTGAGTGTGTAATGATTCCCTTACATGTAACATAAAAGTTTCTTTAGTTATTCTTAGCAATCTACACTTCACAGTGAAGTACGTCTTCCTAATTTCTACACACAATTTACCTCATCTACGCCACCATGTTGGTCATTGGTCTTTGTTTCTTATGTGTAACTTGCTTACACAATGTCCACTTGTTTATGTCGTCATTCCACAATTCTGGTTTCGTTTTGTTAGATGACCGATTGTTCCGCACTGGCGCATGTTTCCTCCACTACCTTGAAAGTCTTACTGAAGCTTTTCCCAGCTACGTCCATAACGTTTTCGTAAACGTTATCATCACAGAATTGTCAGTCAAGAGCAAATCGAACAACTATCAAATTTGCAAAACTAAAATCAGGTATTTTTTTCGCGGCGTTAATTGTGATCAACGTTGCATGCGGTGTTGAAATTTACTTTCAAAGTAAATTGTTGGTGATCACTTGTATCAAACTGTTCTCTGACTAGAACATTATAAACGAGGTTGTGGCTCGTACCTGCATGTACTTCTCATCGTCAGCCTCACATTCTGGCATCATCAAACACATTCAGCCACTGGAGAGGGATCTCCACACTAAGATATCGGTGTGTTAAAATTTCCCGTCATGATGGAATCATGTTCATTACAAACAAGTTAAAAAGGCTAAATCGAAACGACAAATATTCAAGAGGTGATGTGGGAAATGAGAGTCTGCAAGATGGATATGAATGGAAGAATCTCTCTAGATTCACTTGATATCAACAATACTGCAAGAAATTATCTCGGGTGTTTCTAAACCATCAGATGGCGTGGGAAGAGAGAGTGAAGTCGCATCTGACAGCTGATAAAAGACTACCTGTGAGGAGGGGAGGAGAACGATACAGAAAATCATTTCTTTCAATACGAATAAGAAGAAAACTGATACAGTGAGCCTCCCTCTTGACGCACACTGCTGATCACTATATACACGGGAGCACTGGTCACTGTATACACGGGAGCACTGGTCACTGTATACACGGGAGCACTGGTCACTGTATACACGGGTGCACTGGTCACTGTATACACGGGAGCACTGGTCACTGTATACACGGGAGCACTGGTCACTGTATACATGGGACAACTGGTCACTGTGTACACGGGAGCACTGGTCACTGTATACACGGGAGCACTGGTCACTGTATACACGGGACCACTGGTCACTGTATACACGGGACAACTGGTCACTGTGGTGTACACGGGAGCACTGGTCACTGTATACACGGGAGCACTGGTCACTGTATACACGGGAGCACTGGTCACTGTATACACGGGAGCACTGGTCACTGTATACACGGAAGCGCTGGTCAATGTATACACGGGTGCACTGGTCACTGTATACACGGGAGCACTGGTCATTGTATACACGGGAGCACTGGTCACTGTATACACGGGAGCACTGGTCACTGTATACACGGGAGCAATGGTCACTGTGTACACGGGAGCACTGGTCACTGTATACACGGGTGCACTGGTCACTGTATACACGGGAGCACTGGTCACTGTATACACGGGAGCACTGGTCACTGTATACACGGGAGCACTGGTCACTGTGTACACGGGAGCAATGGTCACTGTGTACACGGGAGCAATGGTCACTGTGTACACGGGAGCAATGGTCTACCAAGGTAGTCACAGAGGAGGTTGGGTCTGCTGCATACGGGCTGCTTTTTTACCACATGTGACATGTGGACTCACAACGGAGTCCATCCACAACGCGCACCTCCCACTTCATTCAGGGGTATTCCGTCCTTCATAAGCACATCACACTGCATGTAGAAATGCTGCCACAAGTTTATGAAATCAGTTCCTTCCTGAAAATAGAGGTTCACTCGTCTGTTATTAAGACTAAACGCCTTACTGAAGAAGGCGATCCCGGCGCCGATCCTGGGTACAACTCCTGATATCATTAGTTTTATCTCGAAAATGTTAAATAAACCGATGATATTTCCCCAACAGTTCCTGCGATCTCTCCTTCAGTACATCGTTAGTAGCTACATGATAAATAACAAGTGTATTATCGTTAATGTCACCACAAACTTCGTCTACAACATCATCTACCTGGACACAAGAAAAACAAAAACATTTACGTCGTGAAGGGTTTCTGGCGCAGGTTTCCAGCTGACCTCAGACCATTGAGCGGCCGGCAAGCCTTACCTTCTGTTCGTTGTCCACATCACATAAAGTCTGAAACCGATTTTTTGTAATTATTGTCATTATATGACATTAACGGTCGGATAATCTGGGGAACTTGTGTGTGGTGCTTGTAAGGAGGAGATGGCAGAGCTAGTCCGGTAGTGCCGTTTTGATGAGACAGAAAGTAAGACCAGCAATCATGACATGGCGAGTGTAAGATGGATCCGGCGGCCACCAATTCAACGTTCCTCAGTCAGGATGGTAGTACCACCCTGGGCGGCTGTTGTCAACAGCCTAATACCTGCACGTAGTAGAAAATAGATAGCTATTTAACACAACAATTTCAGAATCAGAAAAGAATCTATAATTGAATGAACTACATGTAGATGGACACCTGATTGTGACTGCTTAACTACTTTAACATTTACTGCTTAGAAAATGAGGTAGCAAGTGAGGTACAACTTAATGAAGCAGCAAGTGACGTACAGCATAATGACGTGTGAGTATGATGATGTAGAGGTTCACCACAGAGGTGCATGTAGTACATGCACAAGCCCAGGTGCAGATCATGTACGGGAGATAACACTTGAGGTAACATCACAAGCTATGAAGTTTTGACGAATGAAACACAGTTGAGAGACTAGAGATAAATGGGTTAAAGAACAGTTATGGAATATGGTGTTCAGGGGAGACAAGTGACTTACAATACTATCATGATCAACTGTTGAGTTGTTATGGTGTTCACATCTATGACAGACGAGGAAGGATGCAGCGAGTGCTGTCTCCACGAGCCCCGACCCCAGCTGCCGTGGTGCCCACCACAGTAATCCACAACCACAAGTGAGAACCACCGCCATATTTGTCATGTTCCACACTACAGGTCTCGTGTCCTGGTAAACAGCTGGAGGGAAGGTAGTGTGGGAGGGGCGGGCCTTGGTGGAGGGGAGGCTGTGTTTGTCTTGGGTCTAAACTCTGTTTCTCTTCGTTTCTGCTGCTTCAAGATCAAGTCTTTTTCATCGTGTTGTGATTGCTGTCTGTCCCCTTGACCAATATATTCTGACAGACTTGGTGGGCGTCCGACGGGGGTCGGAGGACCTGTATGTGTGACGGTGCAGCGGCCTGCGGCAGGAGCAGGGTGCCCGACCCCCCGCCTCTGTGCTGGCCCCCGCCAACAATGTTTATCTTCAAACTACCCTGCACTACCGTTCCACTTTGTGCCCGGGTTTCCCCTAATCATTCGTCCCTTCTGGCTCGTTAGTAACGCGTTGCTTCCGCTGTGGTTGGAGTCATGCGGGAGTGATGGCTCTCACAATGTTGGTGGTGTGTAAAGGGAAATGATTGGTTGTCATGTGCCAATATTTGTGCCTTTGAGTTGGATGGGGGCGGCCGGATCGTGACACCACCTGGCACAGAACACTGCTCATTGGGTACACCATTTGGTTCCCGGTGTTGGGGGGGGGGGGGGGGGCTGCCAGTGTAAACACCCCACCCCCTTCCAACCCACCCTAGAGCGGGGTGTCATGTGGGGAGTGTGTTGCACCAGCCGGCCCCCAGGGGCGGGAGATGTACTTCAGTGGGGTCTCTTAGCCTCTCAGCCAACAGTATATTCACCTTCAAGTGTAGTCACCCACAGGAAATGCTTCTCTCACATCTCGTTATGGACGAAGCATTACAGAACGCTCAGATTGCCGACGAAGGTATTTTTGGCACAACATCTCTCATCTGAGGTGTGGGCGGGCGGGCGGGCGGGCGGGGGGGCATAACTCCCCTCCCTCTCTTCCTCTTACACATCACCCACTCCCTTACCCCAACTCCCACCCTCCCTCCCGTCAATTCCATACTCATCACTGCAAAACTGGCCGAGTATAAAAGTGGTGGTCACCACCTTCCTCCTTCACACGTACACCATCTTCCAGTGAGTGTAGTTCTCCTAGAGTCGCTCCGCCGGCTTGGTGAGGTGTAGCTCCCTGCAGCGTCTCCGTCAGCGTCGTGCCACAGGCGGAACATTTCGGCGAGATGTCTCTCCAGCGACAGGTCCAGGCTAAGGTAGGTGGGAGGGGGGGGGGGGGGATCTGGGTGACACTCGCCTCCCGCCCACATCCATCGCCCACCCGCCTCCCCTGCAACCAAAAATATTTTCCCTATGACGGATTCTGGCAAAACACCGGAGGAACGTGAGGTAAATACGTCCTCAGTGGTGAAAATAACTCCAGGTGAACAGCTGCAGGAAGTGGAGGGCCTCCTATCCAAGCCATCCCACTTACGACCATTAAATACTGATAAACTAGACAAGCTCCTTAAGGCAAAACTTGTGAGACGTGACAACAGCGGCTGCAGCCAACTTTACCGACACCCACCATCCAAAGTAAACACATGTGTTACCTATCTCCTGTGACATTCATGGCTGCGATATCTAGAATCTGACCGATGAAAATAATGAGTTAACAATCGTTTCTCTCTCTCTCTCTCTCTCTCTCTCTCTCTCTCTCTCTCTCTCTCTCTCTCTCTCTCTCTCTCTCTCTCTCTCTCTCTCTCTCTCTCTCTCTCTCTCTTGTATTGTTCTCGTCTGACAACAGATTCCTCAGAACATGAACCCAGATAAACCTGCCTCATCTGCAACACATTTTGACTTTAGAATCACAGAAAACAGGACTTGTTCTCATGCTGGTTGATTCAGTACATATACATCCAGACAGCGTTTCCTAGGTCGTCAAGATCACCTAACGACCAGGAACCAAGGAGATTGTTCGGTCGGTTTAAACATAGGTCTTCCTGGATCATTGTTCCAGAAATCTATTTCTACAATAACTGTGGACCTGGCCACACATAAGCTGTACTTTGCTTAATAACATGCATTGGTAATGAAAACATTACTTGATTTATTCCTTCGTTTATTGTCCCATCCAGCCCTGGTGTACGTATCTTAGTGTTGACCTACGTGCTTCATGATCTGGCTAACATGCTGAGTGGTTGGTAAGTAGGGAAGAGCCACCTGCTGTACTGTCCTGTCTTCATCTACAGTGGTGGGTGGGGATGTCTTCATCTACAGTGGTGGGTGGGGATGTCTTCATCTACAGTGGTGGGTGGGGATGTCTTCATCTACAGTGGTGGGTGGGGATGTCTTCATCTACAGTGGTGGGTGGGGATGTCTTCATCTATAGTGGTGGGTGGGGATGTCTTCATCTACAGTGGTGGGTGGGGATGTCTTCATCTACAGTGGTGGGTGGGGATGTCTTCATCTAATGTGGTGGGTGGGGATGTCTTCATCTACAGTGGTGGGTGGGGATGTCTTCATCAACAGTGGTGAGTGGGGATGTCTTCATCTACAGTGGTGGGTGGGGATGTCTTCATCTACAGTGGTGGTGGGGATGAGCCATCTGCTGTACTGTTCTGTCTTCATCTACAGTGGTGGGTGGGGATGAACCACCTGCTGTACTGTCCTCCCTCCATCTACACAATAAGGAACCCAGGGTGTTATTACTGTACTGTCCTGCAGCAGATAACCCGGTTATAGAACATCATATCTTTTGGTATTTGGCCCTCCCATGTACTTCCACGTACATGTCGCTAAACATATCCTGTATTTCAGAGTCATGTATATAAGATGCTGAACAAGTCTCGTATCTCCGGGTCATGTATAGGTTGCTGAATGTATCTCGTATCTCTGGGTCATATATAGGTTGCTGAACATGTCTTGTATCTCCGGGTTATGTATGAGTTACGGAAGATGGCTCTCATCTCCGGGTTAAGTATGAGTTATGGAAGAAGATTCGCATCTCCGGGTTATGTATGAGTTATGGAAGAAGACTCGCATCTCCGGGTTATATATGAGTTATGGAAGATGGCTCGTATCTCCAGGTTATGTATGAGTTATGGAAGATGGCTCGTATCTCCAGGTTATGTATGAGTTACGGAAGATGGCTGGTATCTGTGATGCTGGTGTGGGTAGTGAGCTGGAGGAGGTTAGAGAAGTGTACCATCTGTAATGAAGAAATAACCTGCATCATGATCATTATGACACCAAGACAACTGAACCAGGACAAGGAGCTTGATGACAAGCCTCTGTGGTATATCCCAATATAATCAAATGCACACAGTATACTCCAGTATACTCAAGTACAGACGGTATACCACATTAAACTCAGATGTAAGCAGTACATCCTAGCACGGTGGAGTATGTTCGATATGCCCACACTTTACTAAGGTATAAGTAGTATATCCTAATATACTCAGTTTTAGCCGGCATACTCCACTATACTAAATCAAAGAAGGTTTATAGTAATAAACTTACGCACTGGCGGTAAATCCCATTATACGCAAATAGACTGTATACCTTACTATTCTCTAGTATAGACTGTATATCTTAGTTAAGTCAACTAAAGAGTGTATATCTCTGTGCACTCAAGAATTGCCTGCATACTTCACGATAGGATAGATTGTATATTTCAGTATACTCAAGTATAGGGAGTATGTCTCTGTGCACTCAGGTATAAATATCATACTTCAGTATACACTGGTATAGACTGCATATCTCAGTATATTCAAGTATAAACCGTATGTCTGAAAATACTTAGATATAGACTGTATACCTTTGTATACTCAAGTATATTAAGTATATCCCGTATACCTTAATAAATAGGCTATATATCTCAATATACTCACACATAAACTGTATATCTCTATACATCCAAGTATAGATTGTGTATTCCAGTAATCTCTAGTATGGACTTATACCTCTGTATACTCAAGTATAAACTGTATACCTCACTATACATAAGAATAGACTATATATACCGATATACTCAAGTATAGAGTATATCTCAGTATACTCTAGTATAATTGTATACTTTAATATACACAAGTATAGACTATATATACCAATATACTCAAGTATAGAGTATATCTCAATATACTGAAGCCCACACTGTATACCTCAATATACTCAAATACTGGATCATCATACAAGTAAGCTCAAGCATACATAATATACACCAATATACAAGTAAGATCAAGCATACATGATATACCCCAATATACAAGTAAGCTCAAGCATACATAATATACCCCAATATACAAGTAAGATCAAGCATACATAATATACCCCAATATACAAGTAAGATCAAGCATACATGATATACCCCAATATACAAGTAAGATCAAGCATACATAATATACCCCAATATACAAGTATGCTCAAGCATACATAATATACCTCAATATACAAGATCAAGCATACATAATATACCCCAATATACAAGTAAGATCAAGCATACATAATATACCCCAATATACAAGTAAGATCAAGCATACATAATATACCCCAATATACAAGTAAGCTCAAGCATACATAATATACCCCAATATACAAGTAAGATCAAGCTTACATAATATACCCCAATATACAAGTAAGATCAAGCATACATAATATACCCC
This sequence comes from Panulirus ornatus, assembly GCF_036320965.1. Lineage (NCBI taxonomy): Eukaryota > Metazoa > Arthropoda > Malacostraca > Decapoda > Palinuridae > Panulirus > Panulirus ornatus. Next base: position 59,618,647 of record NC_092241.1, read on the forward strand.
AATGTACAAGTATGCTCAAGCATGCATAATATACCCCAATATGCAAGTAAGATCAAGCATACATAATATACCCCTATAGACAAGTATGCTCAAGCATACATAATATACCCCAATATACAAGTAAGATCAAGCATACATAATATACACTAATATAGAAGTAAGATCAAGCATACATGATATACCCCAATATACAAGTAAGATCAAGCATACATAATATACCCCAATATACAAGTAAGGTCAAGCATACATAATATACCCCAATATACAAGTAAGATCAAGCATACATAATATACACTAATATAGAAGTAAGATCAAGCATATATAATATACCCCAATATACAAGTAAGATCAAGCATACATAATATACCCCAATATGCAAGTAAGATCAAGCATACATAATATACCCCAATATACAAGTAAGATCAAGCATACATAATATACACCAATATACAAGTAAGATCAAGCATACATAATATACCCCAATATACAAGTAAGATCAAGCATACATAATATACCCAATATACAAGTAAGATCAAGCATACATAATATACACCAATATACAAGTAAGCTCAAGCATACATAATATACCCCAATATACAAGTAAGATCAAGCATACATAATATACCCAATATACAAGTAAGATCAAGCATACATAATATACCCCTAATATAGCAAGTAAGTTCAAGCATACATAATATACCCAATATACAAGTAAGATCAAGCATACATAATATACCCCAATATACAAGTAAGATGCAAGCATACATATAATACCCCTATATACAAGTAAGATCAAGCATACATAATATACCCCAATATACAAGTAAGATCAAGCATACATAATATACCCCAATATACAAGTAGATCAAGCATACATAATATACCCCAATATACAAGTAAGATCAAGCATACATAATATACACCAATATACAAGTAAGATCAAGCATACATAATATACCCCCAATATACAAGTAAGATCAAGCATACATAATATACCCCAATATACAAGTAAGATCAGCATACATAATATACCCCAATATACAAGTATGATCAAGCATACATAATATACCCCAATATACAAGTAAGATCAAGCATACATAATATACCCCAATATACAAGTAAGATCAAGCATACATAATATACCCCAATATACAAGTAAGATCAAGCATACATAATATACCCCAATATACAAGTAAGATCAAGCATACATAATATACACTGATATACAAGTAAGATCAAGCATACATAATATACACCAATATACAAGTAAGATCAAGCATACATAATATACACCAATATACAAGTATGCTCAAGCATACATAATGTACCCCAATATACAAGTAAGATCAAGCATACATAATATACCCCAATATACAAGTAAGCTCCAGCATACATAATATACCCCAATATACAAGTATGCTCAAGCATACTTAATATACCCCAAAATACAAGTAAGATCAAGCATACACAATATACCCCAATATACGAGTAAGATCAAGCATACATAATATACCCCAATATACAAGTAAGATCAAGCATACATAGCATACACTAATATACAAGTAAGATCAAGCATACATGATATACACCAATATACAAGTAAGATCAAGCATACATAATATACACCAATATACAAGTAAGATCAAGCATACATAATATACCCCAGTATACAAGTAAGATCAAGCATACATAATATACCCCAATATACAAGTAAGATCAAGCATACATAATATACCCCAATATACAAGTAAGATCGATCATACATAATAT